>NW_009693740.1:15038-15462 GCF_000703405.1 Apaloderma vittatum
CAAGATCGTTGATGAACACGTTCAACAGGAGCGGCCCCAGCATCGAGCCCTGAGGGACACCACTCGTGACTTGCCGTCAGCTGGATTTAACTCCATTGACCACAACTCTTTGGGCCCGGCCATCCAGCCAGTGTTTCACCCAGCAGAGTATGCGCCCATCCAATCCATGGTCAGCCAGCTTAACTATAAGGGTGTTGTGAGAGACGGTGTCAAAGGCCTTACTGAAGTCCAAGTAAACTACATCGACAGCCTTTCCCTTATTCACTAAGCAGGTCATCTTATTAGAGAATGAGATTAGATTTATCAAGCAGGATCTGCCCTTCATGAACCCATGCTGACTGGGCCTGATCTCCCTGTTGGCTTTTAATCATTCTGTGATGGGTCTTGAGGTTCTTTGTTCCATCACCTTTCCCGGCACTGAGGT
>NW_009693741.1:0-1125 GCF_000703405.1 Apaloderma vittatum
TTATATATAAAGTAATATGTTTTATATTTGACACAGTTCTGCTGGTACTTGACGTTATTTCATTGTGCTAGAGATGTCCTTATGCTTATTCTAACAAACAAGGTTTCTTACTTTCTCTTGAATTTCTCTTCTGCTGAATTTTTAAGCAGATCTTCTTTCAACTTGCTTAGCAAGTTGAAAGGCTTTTTTTGGTTTTTTTTGTTGGTTTGAGTTTGGTTAAAATATTTAGGTAACCATTGCTATTAGCTTAGCACTTGATCTCACAATTTTTCTTTGACCTATTTGTTAGAATACCTTGTGACTCAGAAGATAGTCATTCTGATTGCTGGCATATTTCCCTTCTTTTCCCTTTGATCTATAATATAACTGCTCTGTAAGCTACCTTCTTCGGCAGTTCCATGTAAATAAAATGTGCATTTCCCCATGGAGGTTCCTGCACAAATCTGAAGGCTGAAGCTGTTTGCCTTGTGTAGTGGAAGTGTTCCCAGCCTGAGTTTTCTCTGAAATTGTGGATGGAAGCCAGAGGTGACAGCTATGTCGATGTGTAGCAGCAGGAAGCATTTGGCTGATGAAGCAGTGTTTGGCTGTTACTTTGAAGAAGTTTGTCTACTGCTGACAAGGTGCATCTCTTAGTTTGGAAACTCCCACTCCTGGTGAGATATTGTTCAGTTTCTACAAGAGCACTGCATGGTCCTTTCATGGCTGTGGGCACTTCACATACAGCAGTGTGTATCTGTGTGTACGTGTATATGTTGGGGGTGTTCCTTTGCATTTGCTTGTTCTCACTTCTAGGAAAAAATGGAACTGGTACAGCTACTGCTTCCACTTTTCTGCCAGATGCTGTACTATGCTAAGATGATTAGCTTTATTTGCTTCAGCTTTGCATGCTTAGAATGAAATTAAGCCAATTATTTCTGTGACAAATGTCGAGTTAGCTCCTATACTGACTTGTACATTGTTGAATGCAGTTGCTAAGGGAGTCACTGGTTGATTTACGCAACAATATGACTACTTAAGATGGTGCCCTTTTAGCATTAAGTATTGGCCCACATTTTTACAGTAGGAACAAAAAATTTGTTGATGCATTTTAATAAGAAAAATCTGATGTTCAGGATCTGCAGGAAT
>NW_009693741.1:1156-6725 GCF_000703405.1 Apaloderma vittatum
AGGAGTGCTACCATTTGGGGAAAAAGAAAGATAATTATGTTAAAAGTTGACTAGTTTACTGATCCTGCAGCCTTTACTTGTGCCTTTATTTTTGTTCTCGTTCTCATGATATGGAAGACTAACATTAATGCGTCTGTATTTTTTATAGATGTAGATAAAGATATAGATATGGATACAGATGCATTTATATATAGATATAGGTTAGATATAAATGTCATGCACAGCACCAAGCCAAAGTTTACTGTTTTCCTCACTGAGTTTGAAGTTTGTGATGGACTTTTTGTCTAGCAAAGTTCTGAGTTTCACTTTCAATGAGAGATTGGCAACAGCTTTCAGGACTGGATCTGAGCAGGGCAGAATGGTTTGGTAACTAGCAAAGAGAAGCTTTCGTTTGGCAAGGTTCTACTTGAAGCTGTACAGGCAACACCAAAACTCCATTAATGTTATGGTTACCTGAACCCAGCTGTTGTATGCTAGAGTGATAAGGCTTTGAAAAATATATTAACTGAACCAAGACATGCAGAATGAAAGCCTGTGCAACAGCATCCTCAGGAAAGTGGAAAAAGAACCTGCATTTTGCTATTTGTATAGTGAGTCTGGTATTATTAGTGTAAAGCGGCAGAAGTACAAGGAGATACAAGAAAGGCCAAATTGGTAATGACTGGGTTGCTGTAGAACTTACCTTAACCCTCTAGTGACCGTTGTTCTCATTCATGGATGACTGGCTTCGGGTTGCACTGAGTTACTGTGAACATTTGTGCTTAGAAAGTGATTCGGTATCTAGTGGTAAATTCTAAAAGGATTAATTTTCCCTCTGCAGCCCACTTGATGCCTGTGGCAGCTTGTTCACACACAGATGAAAGCATCATCCTTCCATGTCTGTTTTCACTGGGTGTTGATTCAAGTGGCTTGCACACAGGAGAGACAGGCAGTAGCAGCTAGATTGCCGAATGGTGCTGTATTTATCTCTGTATCTAGGGCCATATTTCATGGTTCACAAAGATGCCCTACACAGAGAAGATTCATGTATGGTACTTTTGCAATTGCAAAACTGTAGAGGGTGTTTCTGAAGGGCCGTGTCTGTCATTTAGGAAACATGGAGAAATAAGTGATGGAGCAGTTCAGCCTGCAGGTCACCTGCCTGAACAAAAGACTCACTATGACTTTAGTTTACATTCCCAGCAGTGTAAGGGCCGAAAGTCCCAATGGCATTTGGAAAGTGAAATTGGACATGGGCGGTGGGCAGCTCCCAAATAAGAGAGCTGTGATTCAGCTGGAACGTTTTGTGCATTTGTTTGCATCTGTGTTGGAAGGAAGTAATGTCAGCTAATGTGTGACAGCTGCAGTACAGAGCCCAGCATACTGTTGGTAAACTGGGTGGATTCAGCAGCCACTATGCAAGCAGCAAAACGAAAGTCCCTGACCCCTTAGCAGAAAGGATGAGCCAGGTAACCTGGAGGGGGAACCATCCCAACTGTCCAGGCTTAGGAAACAGAACTTACAGGTTGTTGCCAATATTTGAACATGTCTGAAAGTTGAGATTATTTGTTTCCTGTCAGAGAAGTGATCATGAGGAAATTTTTTTCTAAAATAAATCATCCATGTTCAAATGCAAGTCACTGAGCACAGCTCTTGGAAGCATCTTCCTTGAGGTCTGCCTTTATCCTCAGCAGAATGTGTGGAGTTTATGTTTTTTACATAAGCTCTCACAAGCGTTTTGGTATTTTGGAGGAAGCAACCCTTTTGTACATCTCTTGATAGTAGTGCCTATTCTTTACTCTCTCTTGCCCCATAAAGCAATGTTGCTTTTCTAGGTTGCTCAGTTAGATGTTCATGGCAGACATCTCTGCTGCCATCTGAACATGTGGAGTTCCCCAGGCCTCCAGCCACAAACCCATGCTGATGTGGCAACAAAGGGAGAGAGTTCTTCCCATGCTAAGAGCAAGGTTGGTGAGAGAGCACCTGTCTGGATTCAGGAAGGCTGTAGTTTTCAAATCAGATGGAATTGACTGATTATGAGAGACCCCTCAAGCACAGTGTTGTCTTTCACACACACCTGCAGTAACAAATCTGCTATATAGGAGACACCCAGTCAGCCATGGGTGGTGACCCCAACAGCAAGCGGACTTGGGGACACTTGAAAAGCAGCTCTTCTCTCCAGACGCCTCTTTAAGGGCCTCTCCAGGGACTCCTTTTTCTGAAACACAGCAGAGAGACTACCTGTGTTTTTTTTAAAAACCGTGTGAGTAATGCTTTGATTCAGTGCATGGTCTGTGTGGCAATGAATGTCTCCTAGTACTATTTTTCCCCAGAAGGGCAGATTCCTGGCAAACAACAACACAGCACATTTTCCTGTTTGTTTAGTTGTGCTTTTTTTGCCTTTTTTTTTTCTTGTACATGACATTTTGCAGATTATTTGCATCACTTCTTTTCCAGCCCATGACTAAAACTGTCTGCTAACTGTAAAATCTGGAGTAGTTTTCTTAAGATGATCTAAAGCTCCAAGCCAGCAATTAGGTAGGTGTCTCTGGTTTTGATGCTGGAAATCCTGTATAGACAGGATTTTGCCTTCAGTACTCTGCTTAATAGCTTATAACTTGTCATCACATCACTGCAGAAATAAACCACCTGCTAGTAAAAGAAATAGTGGGTAACATGTAAAGTTTCTCTTTGGTTCTGGATTTTAATTTGACTTTAAGTAAATTAATCATAATATCTTCCTTTTGAAACCTTTGTGTTTCATAATACATAGGTTCTAATCGTGACTCTTACCTATACTTTTGCTATACTGGCCCATGTATGGCTAATTAATTCTGTATTCTGATACCTTCTTCTCTACTGCTGTGAAATGTACACCGCTGAACTTTTGTTGTTACCAGTTCCATAGAAATGAGAAGCTTTGTTTTGAAGTTAGCAAAAAGAAAACCACACACAGAACCTTTGATGAATCAAATATGTATTTGCTGCCTGTGATTAGGAATTGTAGTGAGTCCATTGTAACTTTCTTCTCTGAATTTTCACACAAGATAGTCTTAATCTTTTTGCCAAGGAACGAGGGAGGAAAGCATCATACCCTCTTTGTTGCATACCTGCCTGAAGGCCAAGGACACAACAACCTCGATAGCGTTGACACTGACAATTCATTTGAAGATGTCAACAGAAGTTGTTTTTTTTTAAATAGGCTCTAATTTTAAAATGTTAAAG
This sequence comes from Apaloderma vittatum, assembly GCF_000703405.1. Classification (NCBI taxonomy): domain Eukaryota; kingdom Metazoa; phylum Chordata; class Aves; order Trogoniformes; family Trogonidae; genus Apaloderma; species Apaloderma vittatum. The sequence continues at coordinate 4,361 of NW_009693741.1, forward strand.
GAGTATTTTGTACAAGGAAAAGTAGTCTTCCCTCACCCTTTCACTCCCTCACTTGGATTTTTTCTCTGACTTAGCTGACGGCTATGCTTTTGTATGAAATCTGAGGAACAGACAAGGTGAAGTAGGAAACTGGAACTCTGTTACCAACTATCAGAGCAGTTTGCTGCAGTACTGTACTTGTAAGATACACCTTTTCATAACAGGTATGAATGACAGAAAGAGTCTGCAGCATGAACCTGTGATCAGGCTGTATATTCTGTACCTGTGCCAGAGAGTCCTGAGGACAGTGGTGGGATGAGTTGTACTCCACCTGTTTTCATGAGCTCACATCCTTGCAGGTGATAGAGGTTGCAGCAACCAGAACAGACTCTGTTGTGGCCAAGTGGCAGCTTTTTTAATGCAGTTCTGATTTCACAAAATTTTCTTGCTATACATTTAAATCAAAACCATTTTGTTCTGCAGCAAATTTCTACAATCCGTTTGTGTGGTGCAACTGCAGTATTTCATAAAAGTAGCCTGATGGGGTGCATAGGAAATAATAACTGTTAATATTTTGTGTTTTTTCAGAATGTAACTGAAGAATATCATACATATGAATTCATAAAACCTGTAGGAGATATAGTGGTCAAGTTTCTAAGTGTTAAGTCTGATGGCAGTTTATCCTGGTACAATTCCTAAGAACCAAAAAGTTTTGTAGTATTTGTGAAGTGTTTCTTTCCTCCTATTATTCAAAAGCTAAACACTTAACTTTATGAATCTTTCTAGTGTCTATGAGATCCTTGAAAACATTGGAAGCAAAGATGTACTTAAGTGCTTGCAGAATTAGACAGCAGGCATGTAGTCTTCAGCAATTTGTACAACTTTGGACTTTCCTTGTGTACTCTATCAAAATATAAAACAGTTATTTAAATCTTTTAATCTGAAATAGTCTTCTATGATTCTTATTTTCATGGTTTTAGTCTATTAAAACAAGAGGCAAAACCAAAGCACTTGAGTATATCTTGCTTAAAACTTCCTCTTGGCTTCAGACCAGTCTCTAATAACTGCCGAATGAATATAACTAAAATGAATGAATGAATGTAACCAAAAAGAATAGATATTCACCACTGCTTCAGTTTCTAAGTCATACCCTGTAGCTCTGAAAATGATACTCATCTCCTGGCTTCAAGTTAATAATAATTAACTTTCCCACTAATTTGAAAATAATGGAAGGCTTTCCTTTATCTAATGATTAGTGAGAAGCAAGGAAGAGACTTTGATGTCCTCCCCTTGGAATTGTTGTAATATTTTAGTTTAAGCCTCCTGACCTGATTTGTGAGTGTTCAAATCAAGACAGATTAAAATTTCCTCATAACTGAAAACAGTCCTCTACTGGTAGCTTCTTTTGTGATTCTTCTCTTATCTCCAAGGTCAGGTAAAAACATCAAGGGATTAGAAATACGCTTTGTCTCTGAGACACCTCAAGATGACCTTGTACTATTCTCCCACATTAAAATATTCCTTTATTTCTTCTTAATTTAAGCCGTGTGCTTAAACAGCCTCCAGCAGCTTTAAAACTGATAGACCTTACCTAATGTTCAAGCTGTTTCAAATGTCCTTCATGTCTTTCTTTGATGAGTTTTAACAACTAGTATTTTTGCAGGATGCTTTATGCCTGTTACACATTTTTTAGATTTTCATGCCTGTTGAGCTATTTGCAAGATTCACCTTCTGTTTTCCTTAAGAAATCAAGTAGGATACCTTTGCAGATTAATTCTCTGCCACTGCATTGTTCTCATTATACTAGCTGTTAAGGCAACGTTTCCTTTTTGGAAGAGCACACATGTGAAAGTAAGATCTTTGGGGAACCTTTCTGCATATCATGGACTGGCATCCCTAAGCTAGCTCCTAATGAAATCAGGCTGTGCACTCCGTTTCTTTTGCACTGTCCTCTTTAAAAAAGAAAAAGTAATCTTTCATTCCAAGTAATCTTTCATTTTCCTGTTGTAGGTAAAAATCCTTTTGGTCTGACATAGTGCTTCAAGTGACTACTTTTTGAGCATGACATTATTATGTCCCAGAATCACAGAATGTCAGGAGTTGGAAGGGACCCCAAAAGATCATCTAGTCCAGCCCCCTGCCAGAGCAGGATCACCTACAGTAGGTCACACAGGAATGTGTCCAGGCGGGTTTTGAATGTCTCCAGAGAAGGAGACTCCACAACCTCCCTGGGCAGCCTGTGCCAAGGCTCTGGCACCCTCATAGTGAAAAGGCTTTTTCTAATATTTTTGTGGAACCTCCTATGTTCCAGCTTGTACCCATTACCCCTTGCCCTGTCATTTGACATCGCTGAAGAGAGCCTGGCTCCATCATCCTGACACTCACC
>NW_009693742.1:0-22901 GCF_000703405.1 Apaloderma vittatum
TTTTGAGGTCCCTTCCAACCCCTGACATTCCTTCATTCTGTGATTGTGTGTGATATGAAATTAGCTCTTCCTTGGTTAGCATGACACTTAGGAAGGCACTGCCAAGTGTTTGAAAGACAAACATCACACACGTAGACAAAACAGTAACTATGAGGGTGGTGAGACACTGGAACTGGTTGCCCAGAAAAGTTGTGGATGTCCCATCCCTGGAAGTGGTCAAGGCCAGGCTGGATGAGGCTTTCAGCAACCTGGGCTAGTGGGAGGTGTCCCTGCCCACAGCAGCGGGATTGGAATTAGATGATCTTCAAGGTCCCTTCCAACCCAAGCCGTTCTATGATTATTTTTTGATTCTATGATTCTATGATCTCCACTCTGCAGTATTTCTGTTGAGTCTGACAAGCTATAGTATTTCTTATTCCTTGCTTACCACTTAAACATGAATGGCTCTAGTAAGTTGTTTAGCCATATTTATTTGTTCTGGTAGACAGTCTTCTGAATGTTTCATTCATTTGATAAGTAAACTGAAAAGGTCCAGATGAGAGCATTTCTGCCATATGCAGATATGGGTGTGGGTGCAAGAATTTCAAAGGTATCATGGAAGCTGAGGCAATGCATGGAAACATGATAGTGCACCCAGAAGTTGCTTAAAGCTGATATGCTCTTATGCAGTTAACCATTCTTTTTTTCTAGCTTTCTATCAAATACTGGAATGAAATTTCTTGCCGTCTCCTTTATGAGAATAATTAGTCCTTTTGCACTCCCATTGCAGTACTCCTGCAGAAAACTGTTTAATTTTTCTTCTGTTCCTGCTCTTACGAAGCATTTTATTAAGAAAATAAAACATCAAGAATAGTAAAATTAGACATAACATCAGAAAACATTTTTGTGAGATCAGAATTTTATTGCTTGATTAAAAAACAGTAAAGGTTGTTCTAACCTCATCTGTGCTTAAGCTCTTGTTATCATGAAACCTCCTACCAGGCAGAACCTAGCCAGACTTGTAAAACTACCAAAAGAAGAGCTGACACAGTTGATTACCATTTTCAAAACTTATGACTTGGCTTGAAGACTGGAAGATGGCCATGGATATGGTTTTGGTTTGGGGTTTGGTTTTTTTTTTTTTGGCAACAAGATATAAAAGTTATCAGCAGTTCTGTTGTTGAGACCTTAAATGGCATCAGACCTAGTCAGCCAAAAAGAGTTAGAAATTCCTTGTGGTTTTGACCTAGTTCCTAGTTTGACAGTAGATGACTGAGAGTATACAGAGGGGTAGTTTATGACAGCCTGTGCAACTGAAGTTGTAATGTGGCTACAGGATGAAGACTGTCCTTGAGATAATTACCTAAACCTTTCTCTACAAAGTTAGAAAGATAAAGATTTGTCCCACATGTGGAAGACTGCTTTCCAGAGACCACGCAAAGTCAATTTGCCAAAACTGTTTGCACAGCTCAATTATTCTTCATCAATCCTTTGGTTCAAGCAGCTCTTCTGATCTCCAGTCCAAAAGCTGACACTCAGTATTTCCCTTTGTTTTGTAACGGGATCTTCATACAACTCCAGAGTAACCGCAGATGAAACATTAGAATATGGTAAAAAACAGATGGGAACTCCAGAGTTCATGTCACCTTGTTCTTAAAGAATATTGTATAAAACATGCCGGTGACAAAACTTAGGTTCAGTTTAGACACTCAAGTTTGCTCTGCTAGAGCGACAAATTGCATAAAGTTCAGAGGAGGAAAATGACAGCAGAACACGAAGACCCAAGGAAGGCAGAGCCTGCCTCATGCAAAGGCATAGACCTGAGAAGGAGTTAAGGTCATGTAGGTGAGAAGGATCACCTGCAGCTAAGCCGTTTTGGAAAGATGTTTGTCTGGTCTGCAGCTGTTCCTTGAATACCAAGTGTAGAAAGAGAATGTGAGTATGAGTAAGTTATTAGTATAATTTTCTGCTTGCACAAAAGTGCCAGGAAGCGTGGTGGAGTAAATATAGACAAAGGATAACCACCAGCAGCCTGTTAGAGAGCTTGTGATTGAATACTGCTCACTGATGGTGTCTTTAGGAAAGGCATGAGAATTAGGCCTGGGAGCTGCAGGAAGTCCAAGGAGGAGTACTCCCTGCTAGCATGGCTTTCCTCAAGAGATTTTGGAAGCATTTCCTCAGAGCCTGGTGAACTGCTGTAGTAACTTCATAGCTGGCCAACACACCCAGATGACCCACACCTTGTGCTGCTGTAGCTTGATTTCTGCTGTTCACCTCAAGTAAACCAGATTATTATTTCTAATAACTATAGTTATGCAATTCCAGTGCATGGAAGAGCTACTACTGACCTGGCTGCAGGTCCCAAATGGGCTGGACAGTTCCTTTTAAAATGGGTGTCAGGTGCTATTACCAGTGGATTTCACATCCAGCAAGAATTCATCTCCTTCCGCAGAAAGGGAGACATGGAGAATATTTAGCAAATAAAGATCCACTCTTTGCACTAACGTACACATATTAAGGCTCTGTGTGTGCATGTGCGTAGGGTAAGAACCTGGCAGATAGACAGGCAGATTACAGACTGATTCACTGTTACCTGCAAAAGTAGTGGACTGGTACGTGGAAGACTGTGCTCAGCAAGTGGGACTGGAAGAGTTTGTTTTCTGTTTTGTGGGGTTTTTTTTACACACAGAAACATCAAATTATGCAGTTAGGGCAGCTGAACAGATCAAAGAACAGTATAGAGAAAAGTGGGTTAAAAAATATCCAGGAAAATGAAGGCTAGTTAGTTCTTTCTTTTCTGATGGATCTATTAAATGAAATCATATTCTAGCACACCCCTCTCGGCTATGATCTCACAACTATTACTTAAGCTTGGTCATATAAAAATACCGTCTCTTTTTCCACTAAGAAACAAAGGTTTGTCTGTAGCTTCTCCCCTGAGCCTAGATGACCCCCTGGGCTAGCGTGCTTGAGACTCCCTTATGTGCCGTTGGCTAACGCAATAGGCACGACATAGCGGCATCCAACTCTTAACCTCTGAATCCCTATCCCAAAGAGGTAGATAACTTACGGTTCAGCTGGCAGGGTTCAGCCTTCAACAGTGCTGGAACACTACTTTAATTCATGCCCCTTGAGCTATAACAGACGTGCCACTGCATCCCTAAGAAACATACACGGCCCATAAATAAGGTTAGATGTTATTTTAAGTAATAAACACCAAGATACAGAAACTTCATTGCAGCCTTCTGTCTTTGCCTGTCTCTTCATTTCGACTATTTTTAGTGTGCAGTCAGCACTGTGACTGTGAACTCAAGGAACACTTGGACAACAGGTACATAAATAATTATGGATAGGTCTCCAGAGCCTCAAACATTAGCAGAAGATTCAAGTTAAATACTGGCTGGAACTGTTCAATGGCTTGGAGATGTTGCTGTGCTTATACATATTAATACAATTTCATTTCCTATGGTGAAAAACTAACTCCTCTGCATTAGTGGTGGTGGAAGGTTCTGCAGAGAAGCTTTGAGAGTTGCAAAATGATGCATTACTGAACACAGCTCTACAGAACGAACTGGAGCTGTCTTCTATGTTTGGCTGTTTACACTTCATAGTAGTGGTCTCTGCCTACTTTATACACATTAAAAATGATTAAAGCTGTGTTATTACTCATTTAAGAGTTAACGTTGTTTTGTGATAATTCTGGTGTGTCACTGAAACCAGTCAGGAATATTGAGAGTTTTTTTACTGTCTTTCCCAATCCACACTTAAAACATGAGTTTAAAAAAAATAGGCTTGTAAGGATAAAAGCTAAGTGTGTGGCAGGGGATTTTGCATTGCTTTTGCTTTGGTGGTGATAAAAAATGGTAATAGTGAAGAAAACTTGTGTAAACTACTGAACATTTTTCAGGAACTCAGTTTATTTTGCATGTGTTTTTTAAAGAGAACTCTTTGATATTAAGTAACCTAATAAAAAAGCCTCTTATGAAGTGCTAGCAAAGTGGTGCAGAGTTTTTTTATGCAGATATATCAAAATATTTTTTTAAAAATTGAAACCTGTATTTATGAAAGCACTAACTATGCAGGCATTGATGTTGGTAAGAATGTTGAAGAATTACCATGTAAATTGTCTCTGTTTTTTTTCTTTTCAAAGTGTGTGAGATTTCTTTATTTTGATGTGTCTTTGGAGGGGTGGGTCACGCAGGACAGTGAGTAACCTAGAAGGCTTGTGTCTCCATGGGTCATCCCTGCAAAAGCAAGGGTAGGAGGAGATAGTAAAGCTTAAGATTCCACTGAAATACAAATGATGAGTCCTTTTGTATCTCTGCAAGCCTATAAAGAGTGAGGACAAGTTAGGCAGAGGTTTGAATGACAGGCTTTGTGACCAAGGAAGTTGTCTACATAAGGTCAGAAGAACTTGGTTCTCTACACAGTCCCTGCAATTTAGTAGGACTGCATCAAATGTGGATTAATCAGCCTTTTTCCTAGTAGGAACGGTTGGGAAATGGCCCACCCAAGCCTCCTATTTCCATATTGTTTCACTCCATAAAAGCAAGTGGGGGCTCTGGAATACAAGAGACAGAGCCAGGACCTTCTTGCTGTAGTTCTGTAATTAAAGGTCTCCTTTGAGAGGGCAACAAGACCTCAGGTCCAGTCTAGGCTTAAAAAAGGAGGAATTTAAATTCACAATTCCTACCTTAGAAAAGCATCCTGGCCTCCATATGACAAGTCATTCTTTAAGCTTGTGGTTGGGTTCACAGCTCTCAGAATGGGAAGTCCTCTTTTTGCTGCTGCATCCTGTGCCTGCTGGACCACTCAGTGAGTCATTTTAAACTACCGAAATGGTAGAAAACTATCCTCAGAAGAAAAGACAGAAAAAAAAATAAACCACCAAACAAGTGGAAGACGGCATCCTGCCATTCTAGTGAGCTGAACTGGCTTGAGGGTGACTCCAAGCAGATCAGGTACAGAGAGCAGAAACACTCTTCTCTAGGGTTTTGTGCAACTAAACCAGCACAGCTTCTGAAATGATACCTAGGAGAATCTTCCGCTGATGCTGGGATCGCTGTGCAACAGTTATGCCAGGCTTGAAGGAACACAGAGTAGAGTAGTTCTCTTAAGAAACCTATCCCCTGATATCATAGAATCATAGAATGGCATAGGCTGGAAGGGACCTTAGAGATCATCTAGTCCAACCTCCCTATCCTAAGTGTAGTAAATGTAGACAGTAGATATCTCACAGAGAAGGGCTGGAACCCAGGTCTTCCTCACCTTCAGGTAAGCACCATGATAAATGAGGAGGAGTCATGTTTCACTGTTGGGCTTTATGCACTTCAGTGCACAGTGGGACAGCTTGAATAGAAAGCAGCCAGAGAATAGCCCATGGGACTGTTGGGTTTGACCTCCTGGATTTGAATTGGCAGACTACTAAGCAGGTGCCTGCTTTGCTAAGCGAAAGCTTAGCCCAGGTTTCTGGAAGGCACCTACTCCTTCCTACCCTGAGAAAAGGATTCTGGGCTCTGCAATCTCCCTGCACGCTGAACAGGCCGATGTTAAACAGCTCCGAGTAACGCCAGCAGGTTGGCTTGGGATGTGTAGTATATCACGCAACTACAAGGTGCCTCATTCAGCATTCTGGATTCCAGTAACCTTAAATGCAGGCACCTGGGAACCTGATGCTTAACTTCTGAAGTCACTCATTGGATCTGGTCCAAACGCTCTGTCACTTGATGTGATCTTCATGAGAAAATCAAGATACACGATTCCAAACTTCCCATTGGTTCAGATAGCTACACAGAAATATAATGGGTAATAAACTAAACTGAGTAACTAGTAAGTATCTACAACTTTATGGACTTAACAAGAGCAGCGAACCCTTCCTCTTAAGGTAAAAACTTGAGGATGATCACAATATGAAAGAATGTTAGGATTTATATTTCATACAAAGAGAGGGCATCTCTGATATCTGACAGACAGATTTCTATTAGATGTGTTCTTGACTTTTAAAGGACCTGATTTCTGGCAATTCTAACTGTTGTTTCCCATCACTCTGCCTCTGGAATTTCTGTAAAACTCTCAGGTTAGTGTAAAATGTTGTCGTGTCAAGACTCCTGCTTGTGTAACTAGTACCATAATTTGGGGTCTCTGCCAGGCAGTCATCTCTTATTTAAATAATCCACAGCCATTGCATAGCTGATTTTCAAAATATCTGGTTATTCTTCAAATTTATTTAACAGTTTTCAATGCACACTTGGCATTGCACTTCTTTTTCTCTGCATTCAGTAAATATGCAGATTAAGTTAACGTTGACCTCAAGACGCAAGTGGACTTATGCAAGTGGACCCAAACCTGAAATTTGTCAGTGCTCAAAATCTTCACTCTGCTCTGGCCTGACCTGAAGATATGTAAAATCTATGGACTTAAACATTTTTGAAGATTCTCAGGTGTACTAAATTTCACTACGGACAGGCTCTTACATACTTCAGTTTTGACAGCAAAAAGCCACTTTTTTTGCTAATCTTTTCTGTGCTCCTTGTTGTGATCCACAAAGCAGGTACACCTTTGCTTCAGGTGTGTGAATTCTACATGTACCTGTCCAACACACATTTAGAGGAATGCTGATAAACTGACCGTGAGGAAAAGCCTACAACCAAGCATGAGCCGGACCTTCTATTAGAGCACGTGCCTAGTGGAGTCTTGGTCTCCTGTGACAGCCTGTGTGTCTTGCATTTCATAATCTGCGGATACAAGGAGCTGGGTATGCTACCCAGAAGACTTCTGATCACTGCATGAGTGACAGAGGGCAAAGCCAACCAACTCTCTCAGTAAAAGTAAGTCTACTTTGCTGCCTCTGCTTGAGAGAATGCTTGAAGCAGTTGGTTCAACAAGTGCAAGTAACTGCTCCAGGCCTGAGATCATTCTATGCAAATTAAAACAGTTCTCAGAAAAGCAACCCATAATGTTTCAACCCCAGAACACACTATGGAAGACTTGGAATTCACTTTTTTAAACTCTGATCTGCTGAAAGAGATAGTGCCATATCTCCAACCCTGAGATCTCCAAGTATCCCTTTGAAGGGATTTGCAGAAGTGCTGGGGAATTCTTTCATCATTTCTTAAGATGTGGGCTTGGATGAGGACTCGAACAATAGAGAAACTGAATTAGTACCTCTAATATCCTCTTTGAACGTGTTTACCATTTGGGCAAGAGGGAAGAGAACCACATTCCTATCTTATTTTAACTTTATCTGATAAGGGATAACACACTGCCTCTCTTTAATCCTTTGTCTCATTTACACCCTATTCAAACTTCCATTTTCTACACAGAAGACCAATAAGCAAGTTGCCTTTGTCATATAATACAGTGATTCCTGCATCAGTCCTCCACACTAAAAATATGTCTTTTAGGAAAAGCAGTCCTTACATAAGCAAGTGTCTCCTCTCACAGCACATATACACAATGTGGGAATGAGTCGGAAAGGCCCTACATCTTTCAAACCTGGCTTTGTAACTCTGAAAAGTGAGCTTTCACTGAAACGTGGTTTGTATCATCTCCCACATCTTTGTGAAAGATTCCATTGCTCCTTCATGTGGTTTAGAGTTGGATGCTTGTCATGGGATTGAGCCTGGTGGGGTTTTTTGTAAAAGCGGGGGTAGACGCGTGTACAGATTTGAGAGCCTCCCCCACCCCCAGGTAGGAGTTGGACCTGCCTCTGGCCAGGGCCAGGCCAATCAGTGCCTCTGAGATCAAGGTATTTAAGAGGCGACCCCATTGTTCTCTCCCAGAGGAGGAGAGGGAGAAGGCTGCCGGAGCAGAACCTCCCTCTGGAGCCCCGTGGTGGCTGAGATGGCAGGAAGGTGATTGCCTGCCAGCTGGGGGAATCGATGGCAGCAAAAATGCCCAGGATGTACACTCTGCATGCAGAGCCCTGTGCCAGAGGGGAGAGAGACCGAGCATCAGTGGGGGATGTGTCTGAAGTGACCAGTGGCCCCGATGGACTCATGAGGAGGAAGAAGATTGCCTCCCGTGAGGTGGACACCACGCGGCATGAAGGAGAGACTGCGAGGAGCCCTCTTCCTCAAGCAGGAGCTGCCATGGACCATGACAGACGGACCAGATGGACTGCACCCCCCACCCTCTGCCCTCCTTGCACTGATTGTGGGGGAGGAGGTAGCTGGGAAGATGGGAGGGGTGAGGGCGAAGTGTATTTAAGATTGGGTCACATTTATTGATGTACTCCTCTCATTATCCTACCTCGTAAATGGTGGTGGTTAATTAAATCCGTTTTTTCTCCCCAAGTCACTCTGGTTCTTTACCTGTCATCTTAATGGGTAGATTATTACCTTTCCTATCCTTAATCTCAAACTCTTGAGCCTTTTTAGTTGAATTGTCTCCCTCCACATTCCTGTGGAAATGGCGGGGGGGGGGAGTGAGCTGGTGACCTTGTGGTTTTTTGTCTCAGTTGGCTTGAACCACAACAATATACCACAGACTTTAGTCACCAGGGCTAGAAGATTAACTGATATTGGTAGGCAGTTACTCTCTTTATGGACTGGCACAAAAAGAAAATGAGATACAATTTGCCAAATGATTTTGTAGAGGCTAAGAGACAACTGAGAAACACTCACAAAGGGGTCCTGGTTTTGAGCCCAGACCATGAATATCGTATCTTCAACCCCAACTAGTTTCAGTCAGTTTCTGTCCTAACCCTATTCTTGTGGAGGACTTGGCTTAGTGAGCCTCTTCAGCTTCCTCCTCTCTCACTAGCAACATTTCTTTTTTTCCATCCTTAACTGATCTGTTTCCTTCCCCGGTCTCTCGCTCCAGTCTCTTTGCCAAGTCCACTACTGTTCCACCCCCACTCCTCACGCAGTCCCAGTACTTCCCATCTTCCATTTCACTCTCTGGCCTTGAATCTCAGCTCCCAGGTCAGCCTCCTTTTTCTGTTTCTCTCCATTCTCCTTCCACTCCAGTTTCCTCCTTTTGTTTTTTCATCCCAGTTCAGCTTTTATCCCCACTGCAGCAGACCATGTCAGGCTATCCCTACACAAGTAAACTACACTCTGCTGGGTACTCCCGCTCTCAAAATATTTTTGGGCACAGTGTGGCAGTCAGAGCAGGCCAAGGACTATCTCCAACAGTTCAGAGGTAGCGAGCGTGCTTTGAAAGGCAGCTGAGAAGGAAGACGTAGGCATACAGATGCGACCCGTGCCATGTCTGTCAGCCTCAGAGCCAGAGAGCAGATTCTGGATCAGAAAACCATGTAGTGACCTTTATCCATGGCTCAAATCCACTGAAAGCATAAGACAGTTCCCTGCCCCCAAGTGGGAGCATCCAACCCCACAAAGCTAAAAGATGGTAAATCTAGCCTTATTTACGCAGCTTTTAGCTGGAAGATATTCAGTATTTTGTTGGGACTGACATATGCACTGTTGCTCAGTAGAGAGAGACTTACTAGAGAGTTTATCTGCAAAGTTCTGAAAAAAATTTGTAGAACATGGATAAAATGTTTTTTTAAAAAATCATAAATTTAACACCACCCTTACAAGCTCTCGCATCTATATCAAAAGCAGATTTTTTAAAAAGATGTCATGAGATGTTTACTTATGCAGAAAATAATGCATGATCTAAGTGTTATCGCTTAAGAAAGATAAACTACTCTGTTTAAAATTTCAAATAAGCTCAATTTTAAGGTAGGACATGAGGAAAATTCTAGGAATCTTGTTTTGAGAACTGGTTGTCAACCTTAATTATAGGCAAAGTTGTCACTGTCCAGGTTTGATCATGGAAATTCACTTTACAAACACTGAGAAGCTGGTATTTTACTCTAGCAATGGCAATGAGAGGTTGTAATTGATTCTGCAGAAGTGAGAGAGATGTACGCAGAGCAGGCAAGAGAATAAAGCCTGAGAAATCAAACTGAATGTATTTTTTGAGAATTTATTTCAACAGTTGCATGTATAGAAAACTGAGGTAACCCTAACAGGAGCAAAACTCCACGCAGGATTGCAGAAGGAATATGAAAAATCACCAATCGTAAGTACAACCATACACCGTTCGTTCTATAAATCTGCTCATATTTGTACGTTTCCAAAAGCAAGATTGGCTTAGTTTATCGGCACTCCACATCTGTTTTGAAAGCACTATTGAAACATGTACTGTAACAGAGTATGACATTACTGAGAAAGACTCGAGACCCCTCCCTCCCTCTCCAACCCCATTTGAAGCACGACAGTGTCAGACTGGCATTGCTAACACACAGGTCCCCAACATACACTGGGTCTCATTTTTGTGTGCTCTCCATTAGCTTTTCACTACTGAGCTGTAGATGCCAAGGACTCCTGGCCCTGAGCATGCAGTATTAATTAGTACATAGGAACAAAGCATATTTATAAAAGTCAATATTTTAAAACGAAATGCGCTTTTTCTTGGCCCTTCTACAGTCCGGGGACGATGTGCAGTTTGATCTCAGACGAACTATTTTCAGCTTCAGGCAAAAACATTTGGAATGTCAAGAGACTACTGAAAGTTCTCAGAACAGCCTTATGAGCAAAACCCATTAATGTTTCCCATAACATTGTATCTAAATATGCATCAGCCTGAACCATGATTGATAATTGCAAGTTGCAATATGGCCAGATATTTACAGACTACAGAAAAAAATTGGTTGTGGTCTTCCACAACACAGTATTGCACAATGTGCCACTTCTTATCACATACAAGGGAATTCCAAATGTATGATGAGAAAAAAGCAGATACATTTATTTGAGTGAATTTATAAGACATGTGAAAGCTACTATTCAGTAAAGTAAAAATTTGATTACCAGATAAGAAAATCGTCTGGGAAATGCTTTCTCTTTTCAAAACATTGTACAAATTCCCTGCTGACAATCTTATAAAACATATACACGCCGCAAAAATGAAACATACAACAGGAGCAATGAAGAATTACCTCAGCTTTCATCACCACTTCACTTGATTGAAACTGTTCTCATGTTCCATTAAGTATAATAATATATTTGGAAAATGTAAATAACCTAATTACATTTTCTTGTTTCAAGCTGCCAGGCACCAGTCATATATCGCAGTCGTATAAAAAGAAGATCCATGCCCATCTGCAGCCAGCTCCAAAAAGGAACTAGCTTAGAACCTGTGATTAATGAAGAAGAAAATCAGAAGGATGATGTTAGAAAAAAATGAGCATTGGCAAGACACACATTTCAGTAGTCATGAACCTCTGCATTCACAGCACATTCAGCCCTACAACCTAGACCTTACCATTAATGAAAATTTACAATGTAAAAGCTATTGCTTTATAGTAATTATATTATACCACAGGTGGGAGATTCTAGTTTGCAAGCAGCACAGTAATTTCATGTACGCCACAGGATGCATGGTCTTCTCTGGGACAATGCTTTGTTCAGATAGGAACCTGAACACCAACAACTAAGTAAATGATTTGTTAGCAACTTTGGAGAAGAGGATCACCACCTTACAGTAATGATATGAATGTGCCAATCTTTGGGCAAGGTAAAGAACGCACACTATGAAACCAAGCCCTCTTTCATCTCTGCTAACATCTGTGTTATGTGCGATATACATGTGGAACTGCACCGAAAGAAAACATTTTGGTTCTAGTAAAGTTGGCTCAGGATGTACTCCACTTGCACCCTTCATTCCCATTGCAGTTCATTACACTTCCTGTTGTTCAGGGGTTGTGTTAAGGAGAAAAGATTCAGATTTAAAAAAAAAGAAAAACATGGAAGGGAAAAAAAGAAGGAACTGCATTTGATGGGAGTGAAGAAGTGAGCAGAAGCAAGTAGTACCTCTTAAGTTGGCTTTGCTATGAAGAAATATGTGTGGACCTGTACTTTCCAGTAACCTAGTACCAGAGACCTCCCTACAGCTCTGAAAGAACATCACAATTTAAGAAGAGAGGGTGCCACAGAGAAGGCCTTAATAAGTGGGCTGAGAATTCTGAAAGACAAGACAGAGCGAAATGGAGTTGAGTCAACAGCCAATGTTCAGACTTTCTGCAGAGTGTTTCACAACGGCAATATTTTTACTAATAAAACTGCAGCAAGAGGATGTGCCAAAATAGTGCTTTGTCCTAGCAGTATAACTACCTACTTCTGTCTCCCGTGGGAGTGCAGGGTTTCTCCCCCCTGCCACTCCTTCACCTACTCTTCCTTTACCATGCCATAGCAGAAGGCTGGCAAGGTCATGAAATTGAAAATTTGTATGGAAAGAAGGCTGTGTGTTACCAAAACTGGATAAAATATGGGAAGACCTTGGGATATTTTATTCGGGATTGACATATAAGGAATCGTACAAGAACATAAACAATTTCCCTACCTTCAATTTCAGTCCAGTTGACAGCAACCTCTGCTATAGGTATTTTCAAGCGCTGAGCTATATAAAGAAGTTCCACATCAAACGCCCTGAAGAAGAACAGGAAATAGCAAATACAGTCACACTTATTTCCAGAAGAAAGATGGTGGCACTGTCAATTAAAATCCTAGCCTGATTTAGGGAGGTTGGTGTTCAGCTATGAAGTTGATATCAATTATTCTAAAGGTCAGATGCATATGAAAGGTAATTGCTTTCCCTAACTAAATGGCTCAGAACACACACATACAGACAAAAATACCTCACTGCGTCCTGTTTTTGAAGGGGTAGGTCCTGCTGTGTTCAGGACACTGCTCACTTTTCACTCTGCCACAATCATGATTTAAACATTTTTAAAGACCAAGTAAAAGTGCAGTGTCAATCCACATCTTCAGTAGCTTCATCAAAGGGGACAACTACCTGCTGTGGCTTCACCCTGATCTGATGGTTTCTCCTTGTACTTTCTAAGTCAAGAATAAAGGCAGGAGCACAGAATTACTTATAACAGAACCCAAACAACAGTTGTACTTTATCCAGTGACCATTTAATGTACAACACAAAAACCCTCGAGAGACATGTCTATTTGGTGGCCACAACTCTTCGCAGGTTGCACAGCAAAATGCGCTGGGGAAGTGATCCTACTCTTAACTGCCCCTCCCTGTCCAGTTTGTCCAAAACACATTTTGACCCTCTCAATTCTCTGCACAGAGAATTGTTTGTGTATTTCATTCTCACCTCTGTGTGTGCCAGTGGCCCTTCTGGGCCTGCACGGCTGAGGCTTTTGATACTAAAAAGTGTTTTGGCACCTACAGCTTGTAATGCTCATGTAGAAATCAGCATACCAAATTACCAGTACCTATTACTGACGTGGGTGAATCCAAATCACAATTATGAATATTCTGGTGATTCTGGTTAAATTTCTTAGATTTATTGATTGTTGGTTCTTTTCTCTTTCTTTTCTTCTTTTTTCTTTTTCCTTTCCCTTCCCTTCCCTTCCCTTCCCTTCCCTTCCCTTCCCTTCCCTTCCCTTCCCTTCCCTTCCCTTCCCTTCCCTTCCCTTCCCTTCCCTTCCCTTCCCTTCCCTTCCCTTCCCTTCCCTTCCCTTCCCTCCTCTTTATAGTCTTCAAATACCAGTAAGGGGGTTCTTGTTCCTTTAATGAGCTCTAATAATTGGAATTTAAGCTAAACAGCCCCCTACCAAATCCAATAAAAAGCTTTTTAAAATACTAGTCTGTATTAGGAAAAACTGTCCATGGCCATCTACATCTGACTTCTACTAGATTCAATATATATTCAAAACCAGAGGTTTTTCCCAGGGAACTCAACCTTGAAGGTAAAGGAATTTGACATGTTTTAGCCAAGCTGTTGGTAAGGCTTCCAGTGTAAAGTCAATGGAACGGATGTTCCAAACCAGCTTACATAGGTCTTGAAAACACAGCTGCGAGGCAGTCAAGTACAATTCGACACTAATACACATTTTCTCTCAATAACTTCATAACTTTAGAATGTCCTTAAATTCTCATCGCTGAGTTTAAGACAATTTTCATTCGAAACAGAAAAAATAAACATCTTTGTCACTGAAGAAAATGTATGCAACTAAAAAACACCCAGCATTATTCACTCATGCTTTAAGGGTTCCTTGAATTCGAGTCATTAGTAATACCATTTAACACTGCAGAAAGGCTAGATAGGGGCAGGCAGGTGATCAAGAGCAGGCAAACAGACATACTTTGGCATGCTGATAGCCAAGTTCAGATGTTATTTCCTTCTACTTTAAGCCACCTTCTCCTTTCAAGCAGCGCAACACATTTCTGCAAAACTATTAATGGTCGCAACAACACAAATCCACTTCAAAACCCGCCCTCAGGAATGATACACGTATATGGATTCTCATTGAAGTAGAGACCACTGCACACTGGCTTCCTGGTGAAATTGTCACCAAACACGCATCAAGCCAACCTGGCACTGTATGTTACAACGTTCCAAAAGAGCTACCGATAGCCCTCTGGACAGCATAACAGACTAAACAGAGGTTCTCTGCAGAGACTACGATTATTGTGTACAGAAAATTTAGAACCACTTTGTAAAACTGATTTTGATTAGGACACAGGCTTTTAATTGTCTCAGAAAGAGTTAAAGGAATAATTTATTTTTTTACCTCAGTCAAATGAATTTGCTCCAAGTAGCCTTGTCATTTCACTGTTTTCTTTAAATGAGAGTTGACTATCATTTTATTAATTATGCTATGGTCTCTTCTACTGAAGTTGCAATATTTAATTTTTTGCTGACATTTTACATTTGTAAGCCAAAACCTTCATGTATCCACCTTTGAATGTTTATGAGTCATGTGTATTAAGACAAAATCTAATTCTGTAATACTTACTACTTAACTGACTAAAAATCTTGAGACACAGAATAATTGTCTGATGAATTATAGTATATGAGCTGCTCTAAAAATATTACTACATAAAGTATTAGCCTGGCAAACTAATAGTTATTTGCAGCAATTCCTATGGACAAGAGATTACTGGAACGCCAGCACATACATCACAGTGCAGCAACATTAAATAGTTTGATGAACTACAGCGCTCAAAGTAAAAGATGAAAAGCACAGGAATTAATCAAGTTGGACATTAATACTGTTACATGTGGTTGCCATTTGTGTAACAATGAATGCATCCTGAAATTAAAAAAAACCCAACTATTCTAAGCTGAAAGGGGAATGACTTTTGTCATATACTGCTGGGATATTTTTCTTCTTCCCTCATTCCCTACCACCTTTCATGACACCTCACGCACATACTAGAGTAGTTAATCAGGGAATACAGATCGCAGGGTATTCAACACACTGACAGTATGGCATCCATACTACAGGGTATTGAAGAATCGTACAGAAGTTTCCACAGGCAGGGTTTAAGCGTGGGTATGTCAGCTGGAGCCTACCCTAGAGGAGATCAAAGCAACCCCAGTGAACGCATTGGTGAGTGCAACACGTGTGTTTTGACACGAAGCCATTTGTGACCAGTTCACATCTGACAGAACTGCTGTCAGAAAGAGCCGGGAATTATTCACACACCATGTATTTCACCGGATCCTGCTGCAGAGAGTGCAAGGAGGTACCTCTGGGAAAGGGGAACATAGCTCAGAATATCTAAGTTTGGTTCCAGGCTGAATGAATTCTGGCTCCAGTCTAACTGCCCAAAGTCAGACACCCAAAAATATACTGTGCTAACAATTTCCCCATCTATTTCTAATAGTGTCTCTGTTATGTACCAGCTAACACAAGCATGAAGTGTAAAATACGGAAAGAAAATCTCCATGTGGTTGTGTTTATGCTACTTCTGTTTAAGCTACAATTTAAGACAGCGGTGGCTGAAATTCAGCTGAACACCAAGCTGGTAGGTGTTTAATTGAACTGAATTTAAAATAAACCCTTAAAACACTTCATCTTATAAAATACGTATTCCCCAAAATTATTCCGTATTTTTAAGATGCACTCAGACTCTTTTTTTTTGTGCTAGTCCAATATTGTTTCAAATATCAAAAACTAGCCTTTGATTATACTGTTTTAACTGGAATTTCGGACTTCTATACACCCAAACTATACTTTTACAGCAAAATCTTAATAGGCAGAGAAAATTTTCAGGGGCCAAAGAGATCTAAGAATGAAACAGGACGTCAAGAAATTTAGACTGCCAGTCCTGCTGTAGCTGTACTGGGGCTTTCAAAAATCCACATGTCTGGGAGAAGCAGGATTTTTTTACAAGACATAACAGACATAGTTTTAACAGTGAAAAATTTCTGTGTTGATTAGATGTTCATAAACAATTCTTCTTGTTGTGCACAAAACCTGGAAAAAAAATTCATTCCATTGCTTGTGTTGGTCTACAATGCCAGAGTAGTGGAAAAAAAAAATCCCTGTAGCAATATGAATGCTTATTTTTCTGTAATTTTAATATAGAGATTCACATTTAGAGATTAGTGACAAACTGCAGAAACAAACATTAATTTTTTATATTGAGCTTTCGAGTTATAAATATGAAACAGCATGGCTTGTTCAGCAAACAAGGTGATTTTTATAGACAAAAGTAATAGCGACAATTTGATCTAATCACTGATCTGCTGAGTTGTGTAATATAATTATAAATTGCCACTTGACAAAAGCATGTCAATCAAACTGGGAATAGAATTACGTTTTGAATTTCCCCTTATTTTATCTTCATTGCAGGTAGGACAGTAACCATTCCTACGTCTAGTTCTTCTAGGTAAGGAGATATTTTCTGGCTGGCAGAAAAGGAATGATTTTTTTTTCTATAGCCAGAAGAAATCAATGACCAATTTTAGGACAGGAAAATTCTGCCAGCGAGACCATTTAATTTTCCAGTTTTCCTCCCGTGCATTAAAATTTAATATTTTGCAGTTCCATTTCTGAGGTCAAGACTGGAGATGCAGAACTACAGCCCCTTTTGGAGTCTGAAAGTGACTAATTCCAACTGTCTGTATTATGCTTTTAAAACATCCCTTTTAATTTTCTTTTAAGTTTTAATTTAAAAAATGTGTGCCAGCCATTTCTGAAGAATACATCAGTGGTGTAATCAGATTCAGAACCTAAAACACAAAGCATATGCTCTCTGTTCTAAAGGATGCTCTCATTTCAAACTAATGTCAAAACTTTGCTGTTTAGAAAGTAAATTTCAAGAATGTTTGGTTTGCATTTGTATATACACAGCCAGCTCTCCAGAGGACAGTCAAACAAAAACGTCAATGAGAACACTCACACCAAAAAAAGCTAGTTTAGGACATAAGCATGATTTCTTAGTATCAAATATATAAACAATTTCCAGTTTTTATTAATAACCAAATGCTTTCTAAACTTTAGGGTTAGATTACAAAATATTCTAGTAAATATCTTGGCCTCTCTGTAAAAAGCGTCATATGATTCCTAAACACCATAATGCCAAAACAGTATTTTTCCTTCTCTATTTCAGTTTGCTTTTAAGGTTTCCTAAATATAAGCAGCTATAAATCAAATTCAGCACAGCAAGAAGAAAACTGTGGTCTCAATTTTCTAGTATTTTTAACATTGAAGGGGTGATATTCAATTCAATGTCAAATGAAATAGGAAGAGCATGAGGAAAGCAGAAAAAAAGTGAAGGTCTAAGCTATTAACTTCACATTCCTAATGCAGCTGAAAACAGGTTGTTCCCTTATGATTAAACTAATACTGCAACTGTCAAAGGTGCACCTAGGATTATGTAAAGGGAGGTCTTGATGTGCTCCCCTTCTTTTTCATACGAAAACTGAACATGGAAACACAGGACTCCATTTTATTGGTGGTGCTCACGAAACACCAGAAACACTCTATGCGTTTATTTTTGGCATCTGATCGACAGCTATTTAAGTACTGAAACTCAGAAATCTTTCAGCCTGTCCAACCCAGCAGCAGGACAGCTGCACTGTTTACATCGACACATCTACCACCACAGCGTAAGGTGTTCAGCTTCCAAGAAAGAGACTGGGAGGTGTGGTATCAGCCTGCTGAGACACATACAAATAAAATCTGTATTATTTCTTGAATTGCTCCACCTTTTGGAGAAGTATTGACAATATCCAGCACCTCAGGGCAGTCTCCTACCGCTCAGTGCTAACTCAGCACTGGTGCTCTCATGTCATCAAAGACTCTATCGGATTCCTTCATCCAAAGGGGAGAATTCTTGTGGGTTTTTGTCTACAGAAACAGCAGGTGCCACCTATGAAGCTCAGTAAGTGAGCGGCCTTTGATATAAAACTGCTTCAGTAGTTTCTCTTCTAACTCTCAACTTTCAGGATTTACTGAATAGTTTATCTTTTTGATGCAGTTCAGGCACCAGCAACCTGATGTGTGTTTTTTATCCTACATACTATCATTACACTTTAAGTCAAATTTGTCCTCGTGAACTTCAGCCATCTACAGCAGAGACAGCTCCTTCTGTACAAGTTGTGCAGAGTTCCTTTATAGTTGAGGGCAGGAAAAGGTATTTATCAGCTGCACTTCACCTGACATAGAGGTCTATACTAGGATGAAATGAATTACACCCTAACATTTAGGGCTACAAAAATTATCAAAGGGCTGGAGCACCTCTCCTATGAGGACAGGCTGAGAGAACTGGGGCTGTTCAGCCTGGGAAGAGAAGGCTCTGGGGAGACCTTATAGCAGCCTTCCAGTACCTGAAGGGGGCCTGCAGGAAAGCTGGGAGGGATTGTTTACAATCCTTGTGACAGGACAAGGGGCAATGGTTTTAAACTAGAGCGGAGTAGATTTAGATTAGATATCAGGAAGAAGTTCTTTACAATGAGGGTCGTGAAACACTGGCACAGGTTGCCCGGAAAAGTGGTGAAGGCTCCATCCCTGTAGACACTGAAGGTCAGGCCTGATGAGGCTCCGAGCAACCTGATCTGAAGACGTCCCTGCTCACTGCAGGGGAGTTGGACAAGATGGTCTTTAAAGGTCCCTTCTAGTCCAACACATTTTATGATTCTATAATTCTACGATTGTCCCTTCTATTGTCTAAGAAGGGAGGCTAGATAACAAGTAGATACACTCTAGATGTGATGGAGCAAATCCTGTCCTTTGTGTGTGTGTATTTATATTCCGAGAGGTAAACATAACAATTCAGGGTAGGAATTATTAGGTAGCCACTTCTATATCCATTTTATATTAACATAATGAGTAAATATGTTATGTATCAATGTTTAGTCTAAATATTTATAACGCCTTCATGTAAGAAATCACTTAACACTCTAATGCCTCAAAAAATCTGAGCCTGACAAAACTTGAGGAGACTGGACAGATGAGGGTTCTGCAGAAACTGAATTGCTGGTTCACACGGCTTTTAACCTACTAAACACTGCTTGCTTGTTGAATATTCACCATCGCTCTCCTCCCTTACCAGAATATCTGAGCAATGACCACACTGAACTGAATTCTTCTTTCAATACCTAACAGAGCTGCGCTTCACTAATGGGATTTTAAGATTCAAAAAAGAATCAAGTAATTTCTTCAGAGGACAAACTACCCCAATGTAGTGATTCACAGGTTGTAATAAACCCCAGATTCCAGAGCCTTTTGTCCAATATCAAGACAGTGGTTTCTCTGCAACCTCCTGCAGATGGTCTCAGTATGAATAAGCTGTACCGTGATCCAGCTGAGTAAGACTGAAGACTGCAATTAACTGATTTCTTTAAGTATTTCTTCTTGAAGCTCTTCACTTAAAGGGTGAATTCAAGTAGGAATATTATGATGTGCACCTCTGGGTTACATATAGATGTTTAATCATGTATTTAGAAAATATCTTTATATGAAATTCACTAAACTTTGTAGATCAAGTCTGGTTTTGGAGGCTGCAGCAGAAATCATGTTTCTGGTTCCCCTCACAATTCCAGGTTCAACTGAACAGAAGCTCCACATTCTGCATCAGATTTATGCATCCAAAATCCACTCTGGAGGAGCAATACTGCTCAGCTATCACTGCCAAAGCACAATCGAAAACTAGATATATTAGAATTGACTAAGACTGTTTGGATTACACACATTTTCACATGAGAAAATTGTCCAGTAATTCTGTTCCCTGTCAGCAAGCAGTAGACCGCAAGAGACTTTCTTCGAAGACAATAGTTTGAAGAGTGCTAATTACACTTAATTTAGCTTGAGGACTGTCACTAGCCTTTTCAACAATAATTATGATGTGGAAAATTTAGAGAAATTATGGTATTTGCAGAAAGTATTTCATTCCCTTAACAGTAGTCATGACTATCATTCTCATAAAGGAATTCTAGCTAAATTACAATGAAAGAGACTTCTGAAGTAATTCAAAGACTATATATAATTTTCTACTATCTGACATAAATGAGATCTATCAGTAGTTCTCTCATGAAATATTCTAGCAAGAAAATAAGCAAAGAGTAGGCGTTGCCTTTGAGCCTTCAGCGATTGTAAGCATCAGATATGAATTTTAGGTGAAATGTTTTGGTTAAGCAGCAATGAATTGTGAGGTTGTAATGCATAAAAGCAGACTGATAAAATTTTTTAATAGGATTACTAACTCTTAACTTCCCTCAACATAATAAAGAGTTTCTCTCCATTTCTTACTTTGCTTGCATGGCTCATATCTGGAAAAGGTGAGAAGACTCTCAGAAATAGGGAGTGCATTACAACACAATCAAAAATTTTTTGAGGATTTGCTCTTAAGGTGACAAGAGAAGAGTTACTGGCATTTTCCAATAACCAGCTGCTCTGACAAGGCAAACCCAAAATGTCCTACTTGGTAGTATTACACAACATTTCTATACCACATGCCAAAATAAAATGGACTTGCAAGAAGTCAAGGAGTCAATTGTTACCACTCAAAATCTCAGCAATGTGGTCTTAAAATCCTTCTTGCAGTTTATGTTGAATGGTCTTTTTAAATTTAAAACTCAGTAAGTCCACCTCTTACCCAATCACTATGAGTAGAAAGAATAAAATTAAATACCCAATCATTTCCTAAAGTATACCTTCATAATAAAATAGAATTCCTAGCAAATACCAGGATATTTTAGCACAACAAGAAAACTAAATTGCCAAGCAAGTGCACCTAGGATTTATACACAGACATCACGTTTCATTGTAGCTGCAGTACTAAAATTACTTTTTCAAAATCATGTTCAATTAAAAAAAAAAAAAAAAAGTGACAAAAAAGAAAGAATTTACCAGCGTTCTATATGAAGAGTTGAGAAGGTCCGCAAGGCAGCTTCTCTGGTTAAGAGTTTAAATCCACACTGTGTGTCCCTGATCTCTTTGACACAGAGAAACCACACAAGGAAGTGGAATCCATACATAAGAAGAGTTCGAAAGTAGGAGCGCTGTGGACAAAAGGCAAGTAGTTAGATGGTTTCATTTAAGTGATGAGTGAAGTGTCCAAACCGTGCTGGCTGACAGGACAACAATTGTGTTTCATGATAGCTTTCAAAGTTCGTAAACTGTTTTTGTTTTTGCTTTGCACTGGAATAAGCCCAGAGCTTTTCAATAGTTACAGTGAAACAAAATTACAGCTGAAAGGGAAAGACCTGACAGTCAAGCGCATGGTTAGGATGCTGGCTCAGGATATAAGAAGTCCAAGTTCCTTCTTCTGCTTTCCCTAATTCAGAGCAGCTTTTCATTCTGGATAATGCCTTACCAAATGGAGCAGAAACCTGCACCTGGACTTAATGGTTAATGGTGGGACAGCCACACTATCTTTTGCATGGTTCTCTGGTAATTCCCCCAGGAAAAAAAGAGTGAAGGAGGAGGGGCGGATGGCATGCTACATGCTCTATTCCACTGGACACTTAGAAGCTATTTTTCCCCCTCTTGTTTTTCTAAAAATTGGTTGAACAGGTTCAACAAATTCAAAAGTTACCAGGATAAGCAACAGAGAATAAGCCAGCAGGACTGCATAAAGACTGCTATTCTTAAGAATGTACGCTAAAAACTAAACCGGTTTCAGCAGCTATTCTGACACAATAAAAAAAAAAAAAAGGTTTATATTACAAAAAAGACCAAATGAGAGCATCTTGTGTTGTTTGGCATCCACTTCTTTTATTCAAGACTGCTTGATCTCCAGAGCTTGCAGACATGTCAAGGCACTTAAGGGAATTCAATTAGAGAATGAAGGTTATTGCGGTATATCATGCACCAAGCGAAAACAGGGCTAAAGTAACAGCTGCCGTGCAAGATAATATTTCATTTTATATTTCTGGCAATGCTACACTGTCATCTCTTCTGTTCTTTTGCTTTCACCAACGTATTTTAAGGCCCTGGTAAACATTCTCCCAGCCTAATCTTTGGTTAAGCTTTTGTTCTTGAAATAATAATCATACAGATAAGTTTGTCCATCGAACCCAGAGGCTGTGCTCTGGGTTAACAGAGGTCCCTCCTAGTCTTTTATTCTAGACAGCTCCCGAACAACTAGAACTCTGATTATTCATAATCAGCTTCTGAACTCGCTGCTGATCTTAAGCTCCATTTATGTGATTGTATCTAAGACTGTAAGCCAAATACCATGTAAAATCTTCAGGAGACAACAATTTAACTGGTAAGCATATCTGTGTGATAAGAAATGCCTTTAAAGCCAATAATTTCAAACTTCACTTGAAAAATGAGAAGATGCTCAACTTATTATATGATAGCCTTTGGCTTAAGGGAATTCCAGTTCATAGCTTGTGCGTCTCAGAAAAGTACTCTAGACCTGGTGGGTCTTTGGCTCTTTCAGTGAACGTGAACCACGATGTGACCAGGAACACAAGGCTACTACTCTCAAAAGCGAAGCTCTAAGGGGCTGCATGACTGCCAGCCAGTGAAGCTGTGCACTTATTCACAAGGAGGAGCTCCTGGTGTACGTTCGTCACCCCCAGGACTATTTATGCATGCCATACTATTCATTAAAGTACTTTAACAATTCTGGAGGCAGAACATAATTCACGGAATCACAGAAGTGTCAGAGTTGGAGGGGATGTCTAGAGATCATCTAGTCCAACCCCCC
>NW_009693743.1:0-381 GCF_000703405.1 Apaloderma vittatum
AATTCCCCATGAGAACCAGGGCCTGTGATTGTGAGCTGCCTGTTGAAGGCCTCATCAGCTTCCTCGTCCTGATTAGGTGGCCTGAAACCTTGGATGCAAGGGCATGGGCTGTAGTCCCCATAAGTGTGCCCATTCAGCCGTTGTCCAAGCCCCTGCCTGTACGAGACCGCTCCAGCACTTGGGGCTCATCTTCTGCCCACATTGACAAAATTCTGCCCAGAACACCCTTGGGCCTCTCTATCGGCAAATGAAAGGAGACTGCATCAAACACTGGGTGTGTCAGAAATGAGGAAATGAAATGGCAGCATTGACATAATTGCCAAAGAAACCAATGAGCAGGGACTGCTCAAGTAAGTAGGGAAGGGGAAGGATGTGGCATTG
>NW_009693743.1:732-1177 GCF_000703405.1 Apaloderma vittatum
GTGCAGTGACTGTGGGCCTGGGGCGGTGCAGGAGCAGTATAAAAGCAGGTCCTTCTCCTCCCTCTCTCATCCACTCCTCTTGCCTCCATCTCCTTGGAAACAGGGTGAGTATAAAGCTCTTTCTTCTTCTTTGTCATTCTTCTCCAGTGTATCTCGGCTCATGCCAAACCCTTTGTTCAACATCGTATCTTTGAACAATTTGTCGTAGAAGAGGGAAGGAAGCAGAAATTGTTCTATGGAGAGAAGCTGGGGCTTGGCTGAGGTGACTTTTGAGCTATGGGTTTTCTGGGAAACTCCCTGGAATTAGTGTCTTACGGCAGGTCTCTTCTGAACTGAGAGGAGGGAGAATTTTGTGAGACTCCCTACAACACCTCTTATTTCCAGCTCATGCCTTGTCTCTTTCATGGCATGAGAGGATACTCCTCCTAACCATCCCTCATGCTCC
>NW_009693743.1:1443-10546 GCF_000703405.1 Apaloderma vittatum
CCCATCAGCTCTGGGGGCTTTGGCCTCTCTGGCATTGGTGGTCGCTACTGCGGCAGGAGGTGTCTCCCCTGTTAAGCCTGCTGGAGATGGCCTTGAGGAAGCTTTTCATGTCTTTGTTCTCTTGTGCTCACCTAGGCTGTCATCCCCACCAAGCTATCCTAGGGAGCACCTGATCCTGTTCCCTCTGTAGGGCAGGCAGATGGTGGAATCTCTACCACAACCATCCTGCACAAATTCCTTTGTGCCCCGGTGCTTCCTGCACTCAGATCAACCTCATTTATATCTTTTTTCTCATTAAATTTTTGCTGCATTCCAGCCCATGTCTCTGTGTCATCCTTCCACCTACAGATGCTCTTCCAAGATGCCCAGGGTAACATGTGTTTTATGAAATGGGAGGCGGTTGTTCAGGAGACGGGAGGTAGTTGTTTGGGATGTTTTTACAGCAGTTATTAACAGAGGGTGCTTGGAGTAAGCTTACTCTCTGCCAAACTAAATCTACTTGGTCACAGTCTTTCTTGTATTACATCTTTTTCATTCTACATCCCATCAGGTGACTGTCTATTTGTAGTGGGTTTGTCTGGCAGTAGCAGAGTGGCTGGAGGGGAAGCTTCTGCAAAAAAAAATTTCATCCAGGTCTGAAAGAGCCAATGTCAGCCAGTTCAAAGACAGATCTGCCGCTGGCCAAGACTGAGCCCATCTGTAATCATAGGAACACCTCTGTGAAAACATATTTAAGAAGTGGGGGAAAAGAACTGAGCAGCTACAGCTGATAGAGAGAATCATAGAATGGCCTAGGCTGTAAGGGACTTTAGAGATCATTTTAATCCAGCCTCCCTGTCACCAGGGACGCCACCTCGGCAACACATGGGGACCGAACGGGAATCGAACCCACGACCTTGGCGTTGTTAGCACCACGCTCAACTGACTGAGCTAACCAGCCCCCAAAAAGGAATAAGAATATGTCACAACATCAAGGTCAATGAATAAGGGAGGGAGGATGTGCTCCAGATGCTGGAGCAGATTTTCCTCTGAGCTGTGATGAAGACCATGGAGAGGCATGCTGTGACCCTGCAGCAAATAGAGGTGACAGAGGTGTAGATGTCCATCTGTGGCACTTGGAGGACCTCACACTGGAACGGGTGGATGCCTGAAGGGGGCTGTGACACCATAGGAAACCTGCACTGGAGCAGGCTCTTGCCAGGACCTGTAGCCCATGGAGAGAAAGGAGCCCACACCAGATCAGGTTTCCTGACATGAGTTTGTGACACTATGGGGGACTTGCGCTGGAGCAGTTTCCCCCTGAAGGACTGCACCCCACGGAGAGACTCACCAAGGCAATGTCCATCCTTTATCAGCAGTCCTAGCTAACTGGGAAATCAGCCAGTATAACACCCATCTCTAAGAAGGGTCGGAAGGATGATCCAGGAAATTACAGGTCTGTCAGTTTGACTTCAAGTCCAGGGAAGCCGTTGGAGTAGATCATCCTGAGTCCCATTATGCAACACATGCAGGATAACCAGGTGATCAGGCCCAGTCAGCATGGGTTTATGAAGGGCAGGTTCTGTTTAACAAACCTGATGTCCTTCTACGACAGGGTGACCCACTTGCTGGATGCAGGAAAGGCTGTGGATGTTGTCTACCTTGACCTTAGTAAGGGATTTGACACTGCTGCCCACAGCATTCTCCTACAGAAACTGACTGCTCTTGGTTTGGATGGGCATATATTTTACTGGGTAAAAAAAATGGTTGGATGGCTGATTCCAAAGAATTGTGGTCAACAGAGTTAAATCCAGTTGGTCACCGGTCACAAGTGGTGTCCCCCAGGGCTCAGTACCGGCGCCATTCCTATTTAACATTTTCATCAATCATCTGGACGAGGGAACAGAGGGCACTCTTAGTAAGTTTGCAGATGACACCAAGTTGAGTGAAAGTGTAGATCTGCTTAAGGCTAGGGAAGCTCTACAGGAGGATCTAGATATGCTGGATTGCTGGGCCAAGGCCAATCACATGAGTTCAAATAAGGTCAAGTGCCGGGTCCTGCACTTCAGCCACAACAATACACAGCAGAACTACAAGCTTGGGGAGGAGTGGCTGGAGAGCTGCCAAGCAGAGAGGGACCTGGAGGTGTTGATGGACAACTGGCTGAAAATGAGCCAGCAGTGTGCCCAGGTGGCCAAGAAGGCCGACAGCATCCTGACCTGGATCAGGAATGGTGCTGTCAGCAGGAGCAGGGAGGTGATCATTCCCCTGCACTTGGCTTTGGTGAGGCCTCACCTCGAGTCCTGTGTCCAGTTTTGGGCCCTTCACTACAAAAGGGACACTGAGGTGCTGGAGAGGGTATAGAGGTGGGCTACCAAGTTGGTAAAGGATTTGGAGCCCCTGTTGTATGAGGAATGGCTGAGGGATATGGAGCTGTTTAGCCTGTAGAAGAGGAGTCTGAGGGGAGACTATCGCTCTCTATAACTACCCGAAAGGAGAGTGTAGCCAGGCAGGGCTTGCTCTGCTCTCCATAGTGGAAAGTAATAGGACAAGGGGAAATGGCCTGAAATTGCTTCAAGGGAGGTTCAGTTTGGATATGAGGAAGAGTTTCTTTACTGAGAGGGTTGTCAGGCGTTGGCACAGGCTGCCCAGGGAGGAGGTGGAGTCGTCGTCCTGGAGGGGTTTAAGAGCTGAGTGGGTGCTGCCTTGAAGGACATGGGTTAGTGGTGTTCATAGCACTGGGAAAAGGTTGGACTCGATGATCTTGAAGGTCTCTTCCAGCCAAAAATGTTCTATGATTCCATGCTGTATGATTCGATGACTCACGTTGAGGCAGTTTGTCAAGAACCGTCTCTCATGAGAGGACTAATGTTGGAAAAATTGTGTGAAGGTCATCTTCCATTAGAGGAACTCCACAACAGCTCAGAGGCAGAGTGAGGAGTCTTCTCCCAGAGGAAAAAGGAGAGGTGGAGACAACATCAGATGAACTGATCACAGTCCACACTTCCCTTCTCCCTGCGCAACTCAGCACAAGAAGGTGGATAAAATGGGAGTGATGTTAAGCCCATGAAGAAGGCAGGGCTGAGGGAGAAGGTGTTCTTTTTAAGATCTGCTTTTATTTATCATTATTCTTCTTTGATTTGATTGTTAATAAATTTAATTAATTTCCCCAAATTAAGTCTATTTTTCCCTGGATGGTAACTGCCAGTGATCTCTCTGTCCTTATCTCAGACCATAGGTCCTTTGTTATTTTCTCCCCTTCTCTAGCTGAAAAGGGAGGAGTGATAGAGTGGCTGTGGTGGACATCTGGCTACTAGCCAGGATCAAACCATTACACTGTCATAGTTTGAACCCACACAACTGGCAGCCAAGAACCACGCAATCACTCGCTCACTCCTGCCTTTCCTTTTTGGGATGGGGGGAGAAAATACTTCCAAACGGTTTGAGGACTGAGCTTAAGGACAGAGAAGGTTCACTCACCACGCATGATCACAGGCAAACAACAGACTAGACTTGGGGAGAAAAAAAAACATAAACTCAATTGACCACCACCAGTTTAACCAAATCAATTAGATCAAAGTAGGATAGTGAGAGAAATAAATGCAATTAGATATTAAATGCCCTTCCCCTCCACTCCTCCCTTCTTCTTGGCTGCCTCCTCTCCCCCACCTGCTCAGGGGGCAAGAGACGGGGGTTTGGGAGTTGTGATCCCATGTGTTGCCTGATCTAGTCGACAGGTGGCGTCCCTGGCAGCACGGAGGCTGGATTAAAATGATCTCTAAGGTCCCTTCCAGCTTAGGCCATTCTATGATTCTATGATTACGCATTGTCCGTGTCACTTCTTCCTCCTCAAGGAGAGGGCTTCTCACAGACTTCCTCTGATGTCATGCAGTGTCACTCTCATGGGAGACAGTCCTCCTTGAACCCCTCTAACTTGTGTCCTTCCTACCAATGTGGGTCCGTCCTGTGGGCAGCAGTGAACCTACTCCAGCATGGGCTTTCCTTGGAGTTCCAGCATGCTTTGGGCATGTCCTCTGCAACTCTGCTTCGGCATCATCCTCTGCCCTATCATGGGGCCCACCACAGTCTGCATCCTGGACATGTCGAGCTGCTGATCTCTTCAATCAACAGGGCCTCAGTCTACCATCTCACCACAGGCCCAAGAGAGAAGCTTTGCTTTGGTGCCCCCCTCCCCACACCCTTTGCTCATTTCTGTCCCTGGAAAGGTGATGGAACAAATTGTCCTGGGTTTAATCTCCAAACATGAGGAAGGAAAGAAAGTTATTGGAAGTGGTCAATATGGATTCACATGCTTGACCAATCTGATAGGCTTCCGTGATGCCATAACTGGCTGGTTAGATGAGAAGAGAGCAGTGGATGTCATCTACCTTGACTTCAGCAAGGCTTTTGACACTGTCTCCCATGACATCCTCGTTTAGAAATGAGGATTACATTACCCAGGGAGTGTGGGTTTGATGAGTTTACAGTGAGGTGTTTTGAGAGCTGGTTGAGTTACAGAGCCCAGAGTTTTGTGATCAATGGAGCAGGGTTGAGCTGGAAGCCTGTAACAAGTGATGTTCCCCAGGGGTCAGTACTGGGTCCAAACTTATTTAACATATTCATCTGTCTCACCTAGGGAGACAGAGTGTATCCTCAGCAAGTTTACTGATAATACAAAACTGGGAGGCATGACTGACACACCAGAGCGCTGTGCTGTCCTCCAGTGTGGACTGGACAGGCTGGATTGCTGGGCAGAGAGGAACTTAATGAGGTTCAAAAAAAATAAAATGTAGGATCCTGCACCTGGGGAAGAACAACTCCATGAATCAGTTAGGGGTAGACGTTCTGGAAAGCAGCCCTGAGGAGAAGGAACATGGAGTCCTGGTAGACAGTAAGTTAACCATGAATCAGCAATGTGCCCTCACTGCCACAAAGACCAATGGTATCTTGCGGTGCATTAAGAAGAGTGTGGCCAGTAGATCAAGGGAAGACATCATCCCCCTTTATTCTGCCCTGGTGAGACCACATCTGGAATTGTGTTCAGTTCTGGCCTCCTGTGAGAAACTGTGTTGGTCTTTTGCCTCAACATTGCTGAAACAAAACCACTGAAGACACCACTGCCTCATGATGGAGTAACTGCAAGACTAGAGATTTCCTGTTGCTGCACAGACCTGAATATGAAACAAATTTGGAGAAACTGAATATAAAACATATTCCGAGTGTCCTGGTTTTAGCTAAAAACCCCAATTTTTTTTTAGTGATTCTTACTTTCCAGTTTAGTGTCTTCTAAAAAGGCTGCACTTTTGGAAGTTCGCAGCGTATTTTTGCAGACAGTGTCTGCTACTGGCAGTGATAACACCTGATGTTTACAGTTACTGCCTGGGACTGGGATTCAGAAAGGCTCTTGCTTATACTTGTTCCTATAGCGGCCAAGGTCACTGCTGGCTCTAGTGTGCTACGCTCGGGGTGCCAGGTAGTGAGAGGGATCACAGGGAAGTAAAAGGTTGCACCTCCAGAGGGTAGCAGACAGCACAGGAGACCAACAAGAGTATTCCATTCCATATACATCATATTTAGGATAAACTGAGTGATCACGAGAGTTTCTGCCCTTTCCACAAGGGCTGGTGTCCAGGAAGGACTCTGTCTGATCTCCTGGTTTGATCCGGATCCTGAGTTCCCGAATCCAGCTCTCTTTATCCAGCTCCTGCCGACACTGAGCCTGGGGCTTCCCCAGTGTCACATGCTCTGCAGCATCAGTGTTGATTGCTGTTGGGGGCAGATGGAGTTGGGTTCAACATCGGGCTTATATATAAGTTGTATATAGTTCCTTATTTTTATAATTTCACTATTATTTCCATTATTGTTTCATTAAAACTGTTCTAGTTTTTCTTTTCTAACCCATAAGTCTCATTCCCTTTTCCTTCCTATTTGGAGGGAAGAGGGGGTTAGAGAGCGTCTGTCCACGTTTAGTGGTCAGCCCAGCCTTAACCTGCGACACCAAGAAACTGAACCTAGCCTTCACATATGTGCCCAGACCTGGTGATCAACTTCTTGAGAACCTCCAGTGACGGCACTGAGCGTGCGTACCACTGCTGGTGGGAGGCAGGGTTAAGAAAATAAGCTTCTGAAATATGCTAAAAAATTCGCAGAAGAAAAATAAATATGTAATAAGATGGCACAATAAAAGTAAAAGAAAGAACCACTCTCAGCTCTTATCCAGCTCAACTCTTTTTCCTGGCCTGACTCTTTTTCCTGGCTCAGCTCTTCTCCAGTTCGACCCTTCCCATCCTTAGTTCTTTTCTTTCACCACTCTTCCACCTTCATTGCTCCGTGGGTGGATCAGACTGCCAGAACGTCTCAGCTCTGTGGTGGTAGCTATAATAACTAACTTGTCCTTTTTGTTTTCCTTCCTCTTTCTCTCTTTCTCCCATTTTTGCACTCATGCACCAGTTGTCAGGAAAATAAAGCTTATTGGCACTTGACTCGGTTTTGAGTCTTGTATCTGTTCCTGCGAATACAAGCAGAACCTTGCACCGGTCTTGGACTAGCTGACAACAGCTCCCCAGTTCAAGAAAGATAGGGAAGTACTGGAGAGAGTCCTGCTGACGGCAATAAAGATGACTGGGGGACTGGAGCATCTCTCTCACAAGGAAAGGTTGAGAGAGCTGGGGCTATTTAGCCTGGAAAAGAGAAGGCTGAGTGGAGACCTTATCAATGCCTATAAATACCTAAAGCGTGGGTGCAAGGAGGATGGAGCCAGACTTTTTTCAGCTGAGCACATTGACAGGATAGGAGCAATGGGCACAAGCTGGAACACAGGAAGTTTCATTTCAATATGAGGAAAAACTTCTTTACTCTGAGGGTGGCAGAGCACTGGTACAGGCTACCCAAGGAGGTCGTGGAACCTCCATCTCTGGAGAATTTCAAAACCTGTCTGGATGTGATCCTGTGTAATGTGTTCAAGGCAATCCTGTTTTAGCAGGAGGGTTGGGCTAGGTGATCTCTAGAGATCCCTTCCAACTCCAACAACTCTGCGATTCTGTGATTCTGTGTCTCATGGCCAAAGGGTCCGGACGGCTGAGAGGGGGCTCTGGATCAGTCATGGATTCCCTCCAAACCTGCAAGTGATAGTACCCCACACAGAGTGTTTGGAGGTTTGAAGGGCATCCCTGACTGCTCCAGAGCCCCTGGCCATGAGACACAGCTTTCACTCATTCACAGAAACACCTGCAAGTGATTGTACCCACACTTTGCCCTGTACCCCTCCTTTCCCTCCTTCTGTGTATACTGAAGGTTCTTCCATTTCCACACTCACCCCTAATATTCCCAGGACAATGCAGTCCTCACTGTTTGTGCCACAATGCCCAAAGAAGAAGCAATAAACAAGCATTCTTATGGTGGTGTGAATCTGTCAGGCAGCCACAGTGCTGGGGGCATAGCTGTCTTATTGACCATGTACATAGGGATGTTACAACATCCACCCTGCCATTTCACTCCCAGGAAAAGCATCTCTTCTGCAGGTGCTTTTACCTTCGACTTTTTATGACAAATCCATCTTTCTGAAGAATTAGAATTCTTCCTTTGCCCTTCTCAAACACTTCTTCTTTTCTTCCCACAGATGAACGGGCAACTAAAGGGCAACTAAACTGACAGTCTTCTTACATAGTCCCTTATCAAGAGCTGCCTTCCCCCTCAGTTCACGTATGCTGAGTTCCAGCTCCTTGTCTGTTATCTATTTTTAACTTCTGGGGCAATCGCTATAGCTGAGTTTAGGGACTCAGGGACTCATTCACTTAGGGAACTCGAGGAGTTACTACTTTAAGGCCCTTACGTGATTTCTCCCGCTTCTTCATCCCATATCTCTGCTGAAGGACCAGCTTCCCAGGCAAACTCCTCACTCACCCTGGCCTCAGTCCTTCGATGATCAATAGAGATACATGCACCTGCTTCTCCCAGTCACAACCATGGTGTTCTCAGATGTGCTTTGGGTGTCTGCCTCACCTACTGTATTCTTACATGCAGTTTAGATTCCTGTATCAGTCAGGGAATTCACAGAAGTGGTTTGAGTCCCTGTCCAACCACAGTCCTCTGATAGTAATGAAGCATGGCTAGACAACCACAGGTCAAGCTACAGCATTATGCTAAAATCTGTCACCCAGGGAGCAGCCACCTCACAGCCTGTTTCACTTTTGCCATACCCATAAATTGTCTCTTCTCTATGTCAGTGTGACACCTGACTACACAAGCCCCTCAATAGGCCAAAAAATGTTAATCAGTATTTTCAAACACCTCTTGTAAGAGTGAACAAGGACCTCGGGAGCGTGCGCAACAGAACAACCCACGTTAGTCCCAGATGGGCAGAGGAGGTGTAATCCTTCACCCTCTCCACAAGACGGCTTCCCCAGCACTGAGGAAGGGCCTCAGAGCCAGGGCAAGCCCCACGGCCTTGGCTGCCATTATCATGTTCACACACTCAGGCAAAAAAGATATAAGCAGTGCAGCAACCGAACTCTCTGACCTGCACACAAGCCTGCCCATTAGTAACTACCACAGCAACAACATGATCAGTCCAAAACTGACAATTGTCTCAAACCCCACATGGAACACCAGGAGAAAAACAACTTGATAATAAATGCCTTTCTGTGCGCTGCCTACTCTTTTTCCTTAGCATTTTCACTGACCATGATGACACATTCTATGCAATATTCCTTGTTCAGTCTGAGTCCCAACATCTGGCACATGCCCAATGTACACACCTATTGAATAGAACATAGAGGGACATGGTTGCTGCTGTGCAAGCACTTCCCAGCAAAGCCATTCCAGCTAAAATGACAAAGAAACATCAGGAGGACTAATAAGGTTGAAACGTAACTCCATACCAGGAAGAATATACACAATGATACCACAATCACTACCCATTCATCTGCGGCTACCACTTGCCCAAACCACCCTCGAGAATATCCCTCTGTCTGGCCATCTTGATTGAGTGTCTGCAGGGGAAAGGATGACACAAAGACATGGACTCAGATGCAGCTGAACTTTAATGAGCCAAAAGGAGGTGAGGTTGCTCTGAGTAGCTGTCCCAGTGAAGGGAACAGCAGGCAGAGAGGAGTCTGTGCCCAAT
>NW_009693743.1:10738-11752 GCF_000703405.1 Apaloderma vittatum
GGAGCCCACGGCGGTGTTCTGGGGGAAGGAGCTGAGGATGGGTCCGGGCAGGGTCACCACCACGGGGGAGGGCTGGATGACGACGGTGGAGTCCTGGCACTGCCGCACACAGGGCTCATTGCAGCTGTTGGCCAGCGGGGTTGGGCCGCAGGGCTGGCAGGGCAGGCACGGGTTGTAGCAGGACATGTTATGCAATTTGAGTTGCACCTGGGAGAGAGCAAAGATGGAAGAAGACCATGAGGGGTGTACGAGGAGCACCATATTCATGTACTACACGCCAGCCAAAGAATGAGATGGAAACACATTAAGAGTGACACACAGACTTCTTCATCCAAAAATCCCAAAAGAGCCCTGCCAAGAGTACTCCAAGGACAGGGAATTCCAGGTACATAGCCCAGGAGACATTTCAGTCAAACACCAGCCTCTCACCATGCCACAGCATCTAACCCTTCCCTTTATAACATTTACCAAATCCAGGATCCCACATGGGACGTGAAGAAATCACAAAGGAGGATGATGTGAAAAGGTTTCAGACTCACCTTGTTCCCAAGGAGATGGAGGCAAGAGGAGTGGATGAGAGAGTGAGGAGAAGGGCTCGCTTTTATACTGCTCCTGCACCGCCCCAGGCCCACAATCACTGCACACAGGCAATAATTTTCCAGTAGACTCACCTCTTAAGCAAATTTTGGTTACCATGAACACTGCCATTTCATTTCCTCATTTCTGATATGTTCCTTAGGCTGCACGTCCTCTTTGAATGATCAAAGATCACATCACTACAGGAAGAAGAGGTGCCCCCGCGTGCTGCAGGGGTCGGTACAGACACTAGACATGAGTTGGGAGTATCTGGTGGGGGTTTTTTCAATGCCCTGTGCGGGAAGGTGTGCATGTCTTCCCAATAACACAGTTCTCTTCTGGGTCCACAAAGGATTCTCAAGATGAGGACATAACACATCCTTCATCCTTGCTGCTCCCTGCAGCACTCCATGCTCATTGCTTCCTTTGGCAAAATTG
>NW_009693744.1:0-28898 GCF_000703405.1 Apaloderma vittatum
CCGGCCCAGCCCTAACCCACGACAATATATTAAGTAGTCCAAGTCATTGGTCAAAAAGATCAAGATTCTTCATTGAACATGTATTTTACTATTAAAAACTTAAAAAAATACATAAAATTTGGGAATTGCAAGTGAAGACAGAATTGACTAGTGACAGAACATGCAAAACTAGGCAATTTTCAGCTTTGAGCATTCTGAATTTGCATGCAAAATCTCTCCAGGAATCGTAATAGTGGCATCGTAATTGCTTTCACAAACACTACATAGTGATTTACTAAAAGAGGCAGTAATTCTCACCTCTTAAAAATAAAAAGAGATAAAACACAACACCCAGGGCTGATAGTGAATCGTACTGCAGGAACTGGAAATACAGCAATTATCAACAGCTCTCCCTTCCTCTTGAGTACTGGTTAGAGTTTTCAGAGATCTAGGAAACATGGTCTCTGCAGAGAGGTTGGAAGATTCAGGTTTCCTGAGCCTAAAAAACATGGTAATACTCCTCAGATATATTAAAGAAGATAATGATAAACTCGTCATGTCTACCAAGGGCAGAACAAGACATAATATGTTTGAGATGGAGAAATGGAGAATGATTGTCAACTTTGACACTAGCGATTTCCCTATCAGTTAAGACACTTGCAGAAACACTGTAAAAAAAAGAAGGATATTTAAGCACTGTTACAGGTCAACTGAGGCAAACTGCAAAGTTCTGCATGGGACAATTCCAAAACAGAATATACCACTCAAAAATTAGTTGAGTAGTAACCTCTAGTTTAGACCAGTAGAATGTACTGGATTACTTGCCAATATTTTTCTAGCCTACTTTCTATATTTTGTAATACTACCTGTTAGTTTCAACGTGCTATATGTTTGTCTTCAAACAGAACAGCAGTAAGCTGGAGCTCATCAAAAGGCCACAGGAAGGACAAGGAAGTGCAGAGTCATTACCTTCTCCACAGAGGCTCTTGCAGAGAAAGATTCTTAAGGATTCAACTGGCAAGTCAGCATATCCTCATAGCCAAAAGGTACCAAAAATCAATGACAAATGTAACAAAACCATAACCCAAGATACTTTGACTACGGACATTCTGTTAACCATAGATAGCAATCAAATCAATGTACAAAACACCAATCTAAAGCCAGATTAGGATAGCTGTGTAAGTATAATGTTGTGTAAGTAGAATGAGCTCAAGATGCAGATTTTTTTTTGCCAAGCATACAGTTTGAAACTCCATTAATTCGATTTCTTTTCCTTAAATAAAAAAACCTGAATCTGAAAATTTTAAGAGAGATTTTAAAGGGATACAATGGACAGCTTTGACTTTTAGTGAGTGCCTATTTCCTGCCCTTGAAACTCTCCCCCTAATCATTATTATTTTCACTTGAATATCCTCACATACCTAATTTGTTTATAAAGTTCCTTTCACCATTATTATAGAGCTCTCATCTGTTATTTTTGTTTGGATCATTAGCATAACATCAGTGATATCAGCTGTAGCTGCTACTCTACCAACAACAGCATTCTGCTTTCAACAGTGGCTATGAAATATTCAAGAAGATGAAAGAAATCCACAATTCACCTATCAAATCATGCATTAACAAGCAGGATAAGACAGGTCAATTCTTCTGAATCCCTCAGCATTCAGCTTACACTCTGGAGCAAGAGATCTGCTTACCTTTAACTTCACAGTCACAGCCACAAATTTGACTAAGAGTCATAAAGCAAAATCTTCTTCTATATCCAAGCTACTTAATCAAATTCTTGGCAAGAGGATTAGCTAAAATTCTGGAACAGCTAGGAGGGGGGGAAAGAGCAATAGGAAGACTTTTCTCCCCAAACCACAAGTAGTACAAACGAAATATAGTAGTAACTCCTTAGCTCGCTCTGTTACATGCCACAGGCATATGGAAGGAGACATACAATAAAAAAAATGTTAAAAGCAACACTGTAATTCTGTCGCTTGGCTGTAATCAATCTGTATTTCAAAATAGCTGCCTTTTATACACATAAAATAGGAGTCTGGATCTAGAACACATCCGGACCTCAGCTTCATGCTCCCAGCTTACCTCTAGGAAAACAAATCAAACCTAAAAATCTCCTACTGGATTATTTAGAAGTCCACTGAAGACACTGAAGTTTGGGTCCAGGCTGTAGCCAGCTCACCCAAACTCATGTTTGCACTTGGGAAAGACCTGGATTCTCTGTGAGCCCAGCCACATTCATTGCTAAAGGATTCACCTGTATGAAAAGTCAGCTGACCTTAGAAGGATCAGCTCTGAGGGTCCAAGACCCCCTTAGCTCAAATCAGGGTGTATATCAAAGGTATATCCTATATCAGGCTGGTTAACATTGAGGCCATAGTGGGGTTTACCAAGTCTGCCACCAGAAGACTTTTCTGGGGACCAGGCTCCAAACTCAGTGCTTTTCTAAACAGGCTCCATGGCTCCCAGACCAGTCAGTTTGCATCTCTGCTTCCTCTCTGTACATGCCTATTTTTGTCTATGTTAACTTGGAAACACATCAGGCGGGAACTACATCTCATTAAATGGTCACATGAACAGAGATGTATAGCATCACTGACATGCAAATACTCCTCCTGATCAAGCATATGTTGTCTAAAGTGGTTCTGCCATGTCACGTTAGTCCCAATAGGAAAATCGAGGTACAAAAAAGCAAGGTGTCTTGCCAGATTCATGTCTCTACTCACACAGCTCAATCCAC
The DNA here is from genome assembly GCF_000703405.1 of Apaloderma vittatum. NCBI lineage: Eukaryota > Metazoa > Chordata > Aves > Trogoniformes > Trogonidae > Apaloderma > Apaloderma vittatum. The sequence goes on from NW_009693744.1 coordinate 2,723, forward strand.
TAGCCCAGTCCTGCTAGTTTAAGTTTAAGAACATTAAGAAAGGTTCACACGTACATACCAGTAACAACTGAATTACTTGTGGTGCTGACAACAATAATAATATAGCAGAAAGGATTTCTGCTAAAGCCGCCCGAAGTGAGTCAAATACAAGCTACACTTTCGGAAAGTGCACTATGGGTCACTGGTTTCTGTTCCGTGTTACTCCGACACAATATCCCCTTCCACTACCAAGAAGATTCTGTCCTCTCTTCATAATAATCTGTGGTTAAAACTAAGCCTACTATTTTACTCAAATATAAACTCTGCATGACTTTTTACTTTCATATTCTTTATAAGTGATCACTTGAGGGGTTGCTTAGTGGAGCTGTTCTTCTGTTTGCACATTTTATGTGCAAGCTGGACAGTGCAGAGAGGAGGCATTTAGATCCAAATCAGAACCTCTTGTGTTCCTCTCACAGTTAAAGCTGGATCAGAGTTCAGATGAAGCAGTGCCAACATTTTCAAATTGCTCTCAGCAGATTTTAGCTGGAATATCTTCTGGACAGTAGCTGTTCTTGGGAAGTCCACCTAAGGTCAAAATTCCATAGAAAGGCTTCCTGCAAGAACTGAACTACAGCCGTACAGCAGAGCTCCTTTCTGTACTGGACCTAAAATGGGAACAAACAGACATGTTTCTACACCCTTCCCATTCCACTTCAGTGAATTTAGTACTGGGGCTGCATTTCCATCTGCTTTGTCTTAGTCTGTTGCGTTGTGGGAATGCAGACCACAAATCGTCACCTAGAACCTCCTCCCTCCTGCCCCAAGATCTCACACACCTTTGCACATCTTCCTTGCACTTTTCAAACCTTTTGTGCATCTTTCAGTCTTCACCTGTGGCTTCAGTTTATGGCAAAAGCCTTCAACCTGTGCAGTAACTATCACACAAATGGTTTTGCAATCTTTCAGTCACCAAACTCAGTAAGTAGCTACACAGAGTGAAAAATTCAACTATCGCTAAGAAAACTTTTCTTCGACTGTGCTTATCTTCAGCGACCTCAGAGCATTCACTTCCAAATATAAGCTTAGCTTACAAAAACTATAGAACATGGATGTATTTGTAAACCTCGAGGACAATTACGGTGAATTTCTCAACTCACATAATTAGTACTGGACCTGTTAAAAAGACTGCCCATGCATCAGCCTAGCTCTCAGTTATGTTAAAATACTCAGCAAACACCTCACCAGTTATACACGAGCAATAAATACCAGCTCCTCACAAATTATTTTCAGCTGAATATTTCTGCAGTGGAAATTTCACCAGCTTTCTATCTCACAAAGATGATGGGCATAAGAGAGTTGGACACATCTGCCTCCAGCTGTATCCGCTTCATGTAGCAGTGTATGTTGCAGTTTTCTTTAATCCAATAAATTCATATTCTGTGATAGTAAGTGGATTACCAGCCTGAGTTCAGAAGAAGTATTTGTGATATGTCATCATTTACATGAATTCATAGTAAGTATAAAAATATTTTATTGTTTCCATGCTCCACTCCTAGCTCTGCTACGCTTTTCTATGACATTGCATTCATTTTGCGCCAATATATGCGCACCTAAACAAAAGACAGGCTCTCCTTCTTTTCTAAGATTTTTGGCTGATTGTATATTTGCTTGTGCAGGTCTCAAAATAAAAATCAATAGCTGGTCAAAACAACAAACCAAATTTGGACATGTCAAAACCATATTCTCAATGGCTCTCTAGTCAACTTTACAGAGGTTACACTCAGTATCAAGTTTACCCTTTTTGTTTGATTTAGTTCCCCTCTTAACAAATAAGGAGACACATGATTATGCACAAACAGAATTTTTAATGATTTCCTCAGTTTCCGAAAGGCTAGACAACATAACATTACAGATCATGTAATGTGGTTTGCTACAGCCTTTTGCCCAGATATTTTACACTTTCACTTCTTTGCATTTTCCACATCACGTACAAACTTGAACTCACCCTCACAGCAGCCTTACCAAATGCATATGATGTAGTATTATCATCCATTAACACATGCAGACATGGGAGTCAAGAAGTCAACTGGCTTGTAGAAGATCATACACATAATGAGGAAAAAGCAGGGGAAAAAAGCAAAGAACTCACCAGACTGTTCCAGGCAGCACAGTGCTGTCTTTACATGCAACAGGCATGGCTTCAGCCATTTCTGCCTCTTCAAAAGATATTACCGAAATTCACAATCAAAAGACTCAAAGGGTTTAAAGTTGGCCTTGTTTAATCCCGTACACATCAAATAATGCATAATGTGGTAGCAAAAATAGTCCAAGCAATACTGAATGAAATACAAAGGCAATCTCACAGGGCAGAAAGGTAATAGCCCTAACACAGCTCTTTGGTAATCACACCTGAAATACTTCATTCAGCTCTGGAGAACTCATTTCCTGAATGACAGTAACAACCCAGAGGAAGATCACAAGAGAGCCATAAAAATGTTAAGCAAGCGGAGGAGGACTGTCTTACAAAGAGAGATTAAAAGAGCTAAGGATACATCGGCTGACTAAGTACTAAGAATGGGACGTGAAAACTGTCTGCAAGTATTAGAAGAATATTAGCAAGGGCAAAGGACCGTTTTAGTGAAACAAGAGTTTACAGCTACAAGGAGGAGTAGTAAATTATAAAGTATGAAAATATTTATTGATCAAAGAAGTCATTTTAATAGCAAAATTTACTAGAGTGTGGGCTAGACCTGATAATATGTTTAATCAACACTATTTTTCTCAGCTTTTCACCCTTTAAGAACAGAAAAATTATCAGCTTAATCCTGAAAACACTCTATTTGAAATTTGAAGTTGAGAACAAGTTTTGAAATTTCTTCAGTGGAAACTTCCGTGTTCTATCCCTAATTGGGAAACTTTCAGACATCCTTAATCCTAAAGCAACACAAGACACTTCAGGCCGGTTGCTTTTGCGCTACCCCAGGTATAAGCTGGGGAATCTGCCAGTGGCTCCTGTCTCTCATCTAGACATCCTGTAGAACAGTCATGTAAATAAATGCCAGATCCAGTTCTGTTTGTCTTTAGGATAATTTGCAACCACGAGGAAACTAAAAATTTCAATATTTAGTATTTTCTGTTTCTCCTCTGGATTTTCCAGGAAAGAGGACGGGTACATAAGTGGACCTTGTTGACAGTCTGATAGGACTCTAGAGGTTCCATCTCAAAATTAGAGTGAACCTTGTTGCAACAGTTTAGAGAGCCAGCCATCCACCTGTTCACTGCTTGGTATAAATCTACCAAAGGGAAAGGGTATGCTTATGCCCTAGTCAGTCAGATTCATTGCACTCCCATTTTTCACCAAATAACAGCATAATATTTAACTATGGGTCTTTTACTGGAATCTGATTTACAGAGTGATCAAGATCTGTGGATGAAAAGCACGAGGGAACCCCAAACTTGTATTATAATAATGTCAAGTTTGGGGTCCTTGATCTTGGGAAATGCTCTTCTTCTGCCACCAAACTTTAATGACAATTTTTAAAGTGTTCTATTCGCCTTGTTTTATTAAACTTGCTAGTTCTTAAGAAAAGCAGTGGCTGCCTACTCCATAAAATACGAGCACAAACAAGAAGTACATCAAAAGCCTATTGCTAGTTGGCTAATTTCCATATAACCTAATATGGTTAAAAAAATGTTTCGCTGGAGCCCAGAGCAGAGTGCCAAACTTAACGACTCTGCAGCAGAATGCCACAGAGCCCTCTGCTTAGGCTCACTGTAATTTCAGAGTGGTGCAGCTACTACCTATTCACATGAACTAGACCATAATTGTACTTCTGCACGGTTACAAACCCCAGACACTTTTGTTCTCTGTTCCCTGCCAGTAAAGATTAACACCAGCTGCCGTACAAGGCTTTCAGAGATAGAGGCTCATTGGAGTGTTTCCCTTCTTGGGCTAGATGTATTAAGGAAATCCTGGGTATCCCGAGGATATAAAAGAACATAAACTGTACGAGGCACTCTGCATTTGTGTAAACATCCCAGAAAGTGGAGGCTTTAAAGGGCTCCAAGACAGGAACACACTTTGTATACCTCCTGCTAATGTACGTATGAGAGGTTTTGCAATATCAAATCTAAATGCAGGGCAGGTATTTTCGTCATTATTTGCCATGTGACCATTGTCATTTATGAAACTTGGCAAGGTGCAGATTGCTAACCGGCCTCTGAGCCCACTGCAAAATAAGCCTCGCTCACTTGTGTTTTGCATTTGCATTTCTATCTTTCACATTTTGCCAGGCAGCAAGTGGTTTAGGACTTCCAAAATAGTTAAGATCAAAAAAATAATAAAAATAAAAAGACAAAGCAAACGAATGACATTATCAAAGCCAGTCTTTAAACTCACACTTCAGTCCTCTCACTCTTCTATCTAATGCCACTGAAATCATTGTAAAGTCTGATAACAGGGTTTTGGTGACAGAGGAAAAGTGGATCATTGAGCTTATATCAGTGAAACAAGTCACTTTAAGCATTAAAAAGAACAATAATACCTTGATTATGCAAAAGGGTGAGCTGGCCTCTCCCAGATCATTTCCTCTGAGATCATATGCAGACTTGGAAACAGAAGGGACTGGTTTCAGGAAGTTTGGAAGCCTTTTATGGATTATATTAACAAGGCACAGGCTGTTCCCTAAAACTGATTGTACATCAAATTCCATTACGGCCACATGCCTTTGGTTGGAATGCCTTTAGCATATATGATAGTACCAACAACCACCAAAAAAAGCAGCAATTCTGTCATTTAATCCCTCTGACTCTTTTTTTTTCTTTTCTTTTCTTTTTTTTTTGAGTATTGGGTATTAATTGTTATTTTCTGGGTGTGGGTGGCACACAACAAGTTACAATGGGATATCTGTTAGGTTCTCTGAACTTTAAAGCATCCTACGGAGTTTAGCCACAGCTTTGTAAAAAAGTAAAGCACGTGCTTTAGACAGAAAAAGAAAAAACCTACATGGCAAGAGTTTGGAATGATACCTATTAAATATTAGGGGCCAATTATGATTTTTCTCTCCAATAAGTATTAAAAAAACCCATACATCTACAAAAAATTACTTCAGTGATTTTTATTTTTTTTTTACTATTTGAGGTCTTAGCTAAAACATTTATTATCAAACGTATTTTCCAGTCAGTTTAGTTACCATACATTCATTCTTGATATGGAAAATCAGAAAGAGAACCAGCAATTGCACTCCTTTTCTAAGAATTAATGCTGTGCATTTTCTTAGTTTTCAAAATTTTAATTCTAAACATTATTTTCCTGGTGATGTATATGAACAAGGCAGATGCCTCACATGCACCAGAACTGCCCTGTGGTTCCAGGCAGACCCATGAGTCTGTAAACACACCTCACATGCTGTAACTCTGTTTGGAAGTGTCAAGACTTTATGAAGGCTCTGGCCCTCAGCCTCTTTGACAAGGCTTATGCAACACTTGGGTTTCATGTTAATTCTTTGGAGATGCACAAATTACATGCTGAGCTTTAAAAGACCCGCATTTTAAGAAGCTGAATTTCGCTGTGGGAAGTAAACTAATCTGTTAATTGAATTAATCAACGCTCATCTGTTTGTTAGCAATTGTATTAGCAGATTTTGAGTTTGGTAGAAAGTAAGACAACATTTGCAAACAGCAACTCTCAAAGAAAGGTAATAATTTTTCCCTCTGTTTACAGGTGGGGAAAGAGAGGTATGGTTAAATGCAGTTACCTACCCAAGCCCAGTTGATCATTCAACAGCAGCACCTTCCACAGCCCAGTTCTTCCCTGCACTGAGCTGCTCTTTCTCCCACCGTCTGTACAGTCCTAATGCTAATACGATCTGCAACACTACAGCTATGGCTGGAGAGCCAAAACACTTAGAAGGATGATTCCCCCAGTGTCAAACTGACATTTCTTGTTAGAAATAAGACACATTTTTGTTCTTGCTAGGAGTGAAGAGAAATAAGAGGCACCTGAGCAGAAGAATGAAAAACTCACAGATTTATTGCAATTATTTGCTATCTGTTTAACTATATTGCTCTTCTCTGAGCCAAAGAAGATGCAGTAATTAAAGACAACCGTTGCCTTTCCTCAGTTTTGGGAATAATCACCCCTGATACAATCTCCCTGGAATCCATCCTTAGAGCCTTGCCCACTGCTATTTATAACTATGTAAATATTAGAAGATTCACATATTTCATCCTGAAAAAGCAAGACCTTTGGCCTTAACATTTCTTCAGAAAGTGCTTTGGAGAAGGCTGCTACTCTGCAACAATGTTTCCTTCCATTAAAATTTGATCTTAAAATATATGGCCCAAAGGAGGAGCACTAGACCTCAAATATACCACAAATATGGACAAATCTGCCTGTAGGCATTTGGAGGCTGGGAATTTGCACAAAATATTATCCTTACAGAATAAACTGACTCTGTTAGTCAGCACAGTTAACAGCCTCATAAAAGTAATTTTACCCTGACATGCCTTTGTCAGGACAGCTCACCAACTGCATATTTTTTTGTTTTCCACTACTTAAGGATTATTCTCAAGGTCTGAAATTGGAGCCTTTACACTTCTACACACAAATAAATAATACAAAAAGAAAAGCATTTGGGAGTCAATACTATCCAACAAACTGTCCCTTTAAGGTTTCTATTACTCCTGGCTTTAGCCCAGCTCATCCTGCCTCTCCTTTCCCTCATCTCCTGACACAACTTGTGATAGCCAGAGCCCAGAAGAGCAGGCAAGCTACCACTGACCACAAAAATGCAATATGTGCTCAGAACTCTGTCCTGCTTGAGACTCTTGGATCTGCCTGATGAACACTAGTCATCACTAAAGGTGGACTAGAAAAATGGTATGACACAGGGAACACAACTCAACGGCAATCTTTTATCTGTTATTCACTTACTAAGAGTTAACGCACACACAACAGCCATCAGTTCTGCCATATATATGACCATAACCTCTTGGGACACTTATAAAGCATTACCCTCATGGGAAAAGTCAAGTTCAGAACTGTGACATCCTTCATGCAAACCACAGCCCTTGATAGTGGCTAGTCATTTCAGAGAGGTGTTCAACAAGCGAGATAACCATTCAAGACAAGTCACTTCCTCACCTCTTCATCAAGATCGGCTTCCTCTCTTAAGCTGTAAACCCCTTTTAATTGTTTTCCTTAGTCTTCACTACTATTTTTATATAAATGTCCCATCCTTTTGGATCAGTGAGTTTGCTGTGGATTACATCATAACCTCCACCTGTGTAGTCAGAATGATGGAGTTCCCTCACTTGGAGCAATTTGTGTTAAACAGTAATTACAAAACAAGTGTAGCCTGGGAACATTTATTATTATTATAATTGCTTAGCGAGACTTCTGTCAAGTGCTGAAGGAATAATCTTTTGAAAGGCAAATTTCCTCCCACCTGGCAAGCAGAATCATTTTACATGTCCCTATCAGACTGAAAACAGAACACCTAGGGAATATAGTCGTCGACTTCACTAATATATTCAGCAACATTATTATCTTAATGACATATAATTGTCTCCATATTCATAACCGTCCACTAGGAGAAAGACTGGTATGTCTGTTGAGCTGAAATAACTACCTCAGTCTGTACCCTGTGCATACAATCAATGTGTTTGTGTGGAGATGACCAAAATTAGGTTTAATGACAAAGACAAATAAGAGTTAGGCTTTCTCAAGGGAAGAAATGTTCCCTTCCCATTCAGGTCATGTCCAGTGACTGCAGAAGCCACAATACAAAAGAATTTCTACGGAGTATCAGAGAGCTAGAGATTGCCGTACACATACTTATGCATAATAGATCGCACAAAAAACACTTACAAAAGGAAACATCAAGGTGGAACATTCCCAAATACCCATGTAATTTCTGACAGTCGGTTACATTAAGGACTACCATAAAGTATCTTCCCAATGTGTTAAATTAAGTTGAATATTAGCCACCCAGGATGGCCTCTTTTCCACACCAGATGTTGAGGTTCAAAGGAAACAAAGCTGACACTAAAGTGCTACTCATTAGAGCAATTATGTCAACTAAATAGAAAATACCTCCAGGAAAAATAAACAGATAAAAAATAAACGTATTAATAGCATATCTCACCAGTTATGATGCCCCTGAGCCTCGAAGACTCTGCCTCTTCAGCTCTCAAGTGATTCTTTGAGTAACCAGAGAGTTATCCCAGGCACCGGAAAGACAGAAGTTCTTATGGGTGGGAATGGACAGGACATCAAAGGCAAAAGAACTTTACAGCAAGGATGAACTAGACAGCAGACAAGGTCTCAATCCTTGCTGCAGTTCCTAGGTATTATTGCACCACTGACTAAGCTGACTTATTCTTTTCCCAGTGACTCCTCAGCGAGGAAGAGTAAAGTCCCAATTGGCAAAGAGCTGACTGCACTATGCATTCAAAATCCCATTAAGGGAAAACAGTTGCTTCCACTTGCAGGGAAAACTGCTCCCTTCACCTGATCCTGCTGCCATGACCGTAACACAATCACAGTGTAATGCAATCCTGAGAACGGCCTTGGAAGCATCAGCCACAGAACTGTGAATTCTAATTGCCAAACTGCACCGATTAGTATGAAGCCAAATCTGATTATGCCCCCATGATTCAGTTCACACAAAAAAATATCTGAGGGAATTCCCTATTTGTTTTGGCTCCAGACCAGTACGGTTCCTTGATTACTGGCTGCCTCCAGTCGAAGACACAAAAACATTTGGCTATTTCTGCATAGCTGGGGGAGTGCATTTACAAAGTTTTCACTGACAGGTTATTTGTCTGCCTATGCATGTATTTAGCCACTTTGTGACTGTTACAGTGATAGCTCAGTCACCTCTGAGTAACAGCCAGGATAAATTACAACAGCTTGGTCAGTGTGGGACTGGAAATTGCCTCTGAGCAATGCCCCGGCAGGAGAACTGGAGCGAGTTCCTGGGAGAGTAATCACACTGGGAGTAAAATAAATCAACCTGGAAGCTGCTCAGGGCTCAGGCTGCTCCCATCCCCTCTCTTCTGCAGAGACAATGAAAAAGACAAAACTTTCAAATGTCTATCTACTCAAAAGGCAAAAGGCTGCTAACACAAGATCCAGAGAAACTCTGTTTCTCTGTTAAACCAGGTGAAGAAAGATTTCTCAAAAATAAGCTGGCTTCACAATCAGACTTTAATTAGAAAAATATTCAGTTTACCTTCCCTGTTCTCCACCTAATCAACACAATCAAAAAAAATGTGTTTAGGAGTATACATTAAAATAACCGGTTTGAGAAGAAGGTTTTACAATGTTCTGAAAAAATGTATCATGCTTTTGGAAGTGACACTGCATTTTTGCACCATTTCTTCTAAATCCCTAAGCAGCAGTGCTTGGGAGCGATTGCTTATTTTAGAGAATTTTTAGGGGTTTGTTTTAATTTTTTACTGCCTGCCAGATAAGGTCTTATGAAGACAATATGCAATGGGATGATGAGGGACTCCAAGTATCCGCAACATATACAGTACTGTGCTCCGCCATGACTAAACACAATTTGTACCCTGTTGTTTTACAAAAACAAGAAATACCTTTGTTGGCCCAAGAACTAAGGAGACAAGAAAATCAGAGCTGTGTCCAGCTGAGGTGGCAGTTCATACAGGAAATTCTACTCTGGACATTCCTAAGAACGTATCACAGAATTCCTGAAGCGAAATACTTTTTCTGAGGTTCACCAAATCCATGAGATACGGTGAAAGCAATAGTGTTTCCCTCTGAGCATTGCAGAAGTCTGTGTTTCTGGACTATCTTAGCCTTAGTAAAGCTCCCATGAAAGTCAGCAGCAGCTGAGTGGTCTAATCCAGAGAAAAATTTAGATCTACGCTTGCAGCAACAAAATGCAAAACTGCTCAATTCAATAAAATCTAATGACTGACACTCCATTCAGGAGTCGTGAGGCGACCCGGTACTTTCAAGTACGAATTCAGCTTTTATACTGCTCACCTACATGACCTCATGTAGCCATGAAAAAAAGGAATATATTATCATTTACATATAATGAGGAAAATAAAAGTTAAAAAGTGCAATATAATAAAGAGCATTAAATTCTGTAACTTCCTGAGTTTGAGATATTTCAGAGATAAAGCTCCATCAAACATAGGCATTAGTCTTGACGAGAAGAATATCTTATTTTCATTCTAAGGCTTTCACTTAACCTTGTTTCACTTAGCCTTGTTAACATCAAGTCATTCTTAAGTGTTCAGATTCACAAGGTACTTAAGCATGTTCCTCACCAACCAAACAAGATTACTCACCTACCTGGAGTTAAGCACATGTTTGTTGAGGCAGAGCCAAAACATACACAGGCACACATATACCTGACCAGGGATGTGTTTTTCTTTCATGGGTTGGTTTTATTCTGCAGTCCAAAGCATAGTACCAAAAAAAATAAAAATAAATCCATTATGCTATGTCTCTTCAGGAATTCCTCAGTGAAGCAAAATTAGTGAATGCATTTTACACCATTTACTTTCTGATTGGAACAACATTTTCCGTACATGATATCTGTGTTTGTGTCCTCAAAGCTATCAAATCATGAATTCTTTCCTAAAAGGAAACAGTAATGAAACATCAACGAAATGAAGGAGTACAAATGAGTGAACACTAGTGACTAGACAGGATTTGAGAGAGTGTTTTATCCTCTTGTTGATACACTTTCATACTGTTTTATACCATAGAGCCTGCAAAATATCAAGGTCAAGGGAAACCAACAAATAAAAAGACTATAAAACTAATCCACTTGGTTCATACTCCAGTAATCTCTGGATGACCCAACTAAAGAAAAGCTGAGACTTATCTTGACTTCTTTCCTAAAGGAGGCCAAACTCTGATACAAATCTATTGACCTTATTCTTTCTTTAATCTTTCTCATAGATCATCTTATCAGTATATTTACTTACATATTGATCAACTAACTATCAGGTTGGGAAAATAGAGATGTGATTACCAAATCCAAATAGTTGTGGAAATACAAAGTTTCTCTTCCAGTTGTTGGTAATATCTTTCTTTCATAATTTTATAGCTAGAGGTAAACACTTCTAAATAGAGAAGCAAACCATTTACATTTTTGTAGGCATAGTAAGGCATGTTTTTCATTTTTCCACTGCTCTTTTCCAAGGCAAAATTCTGTTCTCCGTAGGAAGGAAGAAATCATCATTTTCAGAAAACAAAGTCATTACAGCTTAGATCACAAGGCATTATTCTAATATTTTGAGAATTCCGTGACCACTACGATAAACAAGCTGGATTCTCTGAGCTACTTTTGTACATCAGAGCAAGCTTTGTGTAAATGTGGTATGGCACCATAATTTTTGGTACGTCAAGCAGAAGAATTGAGTATACATTGTCTATCCCTCCCCTTTTTCCAAATAAAAAATAATGGTACATTACAAAAAAAAAATTATTAGGTTTTCTAAGATATCTTAAAAAGCTGGAGTGCCCGTAAGTTGTGCAAATCAATTTAAAGAACATTTCTTTTATGATTTAGGCTACTTTGACAACATGAATGAACATAAGATCTCATTCACTGTTACACTGCTACTTATTTGTTATTGGGTGAACACAGGTGATATAAACACAGGAGCAACAGAATCAGGCCTGACCTCTGAGACGGATGACCTGCAGGGCTTCACATACGCCCATTTCTCGAAGACGGGCAGGTCCCTTCCCACATCAGTAGTTAACAGTAACAGGATGTTACATCCCAATTGGAAATTGGCTCAAGGCACCATAGTCACTCACAGCAGAGCAATCCTGGTGGGCTTGTTCCGTGCTATTATACATGGGAACAATTAGATGGTGGAGCCTGCAATGGCACTACCTACTTCCATTCTCCTGGAAGGGACTTGATCCTCTTTTCTATAACCTAAATAAGGGGGGGAAAAATGCTTTACTTCTTTGGCACACCCGTGAACTGCATACCCTTAGAAGTTTTGTTTGGCCAGAATGCTGAGGACAGCTTCTCCCATTATGGCACAAACATTTAAATATCTATAGAAACCAAACTTTGATTTCTGGACATCTTTGGAGCCCTAGCTGAGGGCTACTAAAGCAGGAGGTATAAACGACAGCCAAGTAACTCATTGAAACCATACCAGGTATGGCACTGATTCAGAGGAAACCATTATATGGGCTGGATTACTCTGCTTTCCAGTAATTCTGGCTGCAGGAGTTCCCTGGGATTACTTGGCCTGGTTTTATTCAACTCCTGAGATCAAAAGATATCACAACCCAAGTGAATCTCAGCTGTGGATGTTCTAAAGGAGACAAATGGCAACACCATCTTCCACTTATGATCACCTGAAGAGACAACGTGGAAACCACCACACATCACAGACAGCAGCTCCTCTTTGATGTCCTAATAGCAAGCAACCCACAGTGCAGAATCACATGTACACACAACCACATCTGAAATGCTTGACAGCGTAGTCATCCTCAGATGCAAATTCCCAACTCCTACAGCTGACCAGGCTGAAGACAGAAATGTCACAGTAAATTGTCATAGGCTGCAATTTATAGACTTCTCAGGTGCTTTTCAAAATCTCCCTTAAGATGTAATTTATCACAAGATATATATATATGTATACGCACATATATATATGTACTTTATGTACATATAAGACTGGTTAAAGGGACATAGCTAAAATGGCAAAATAATAACAGTGTGTGCCACAGGAAGGTAAATTTTTTTACATTTTTATCTTACCAATTAAAGTAAGTCCTTCAATTTCTCATCTAACATCATTTGGAAGAGACCTAAAGCAGTTTTCCTGTTACTTGACCTAGAGTAGCAGCTATTTTTTTCCACAGTATTTTTCACCACTGATGTGAAAAACAGAGCTAGCCATAAACTTGTTTTAAGTACAGGTTTTAGTTCCTTTCATGACTCAAACATGAAGCTGAATTTCTGATAACATGTTAATAATACTTGGATGGTAACATGTGATGTTCAATTATATAACAGGAAAAAAGCAAGGCAGGTTATCTTGTTTCCTTGTTAGCCTATAAACACACACTGCATATGTGTGAATACTGCACGTATAGGCAGAATTTTGTTTTAAAATCTCTGGTCAGACATCTTTGGTTAAAACTCCCACCACTCATTCCATCTACCCTACTATCTCTATCAATTCTGGTATCAGTCATCAACAGAAAAATTTTTATTTCAGAAAAGAATAGCTTTTTTGAAGATCCTCTAAATCTTCAATAAATTTACTCTGAAGAAGTTCACATCCTATTTTACACATTCTTTCCCTGATACTTTTGTTCCATGTTTTTCTTTATAGGAGACTGGAAGATAGAGATTCTGTACATTTTTGTGGGCCAATTGCATTGGGCAGTCAGCCAATTCCTAAGCCAATATCAGCAATGAATTTATAGCTCAAAGAAAAGAAAACTCTGAAGAGACAGGGGTTTATGGGAGCGAGGTTTTGTTTGGTTTTGTTGTTTAAATCCACAAAGCTATTTTTGACAAGTTTGTCATCAGGCTCACAAAGGAAGAGTGGAATCTAAAACATCTGCCCTGAAGGATCTCTAGCACCCAGTCACACCATGATGAACACTTCACCCATACTCCAGCTCCTGTCCCTGGGGTTATTTCTACTTCACTACACAGTGGCAGACTCTGCGCATTTAAAGTGATGATTCCTAGCCTATGTTGTAAAACACACATAGTTCTTACTTCACTCCTCACTTTCTTGACTTAATTCTCCAGAATTTCAATCTGTGCTGATGTAAGGAGTAAAATACAAGCCAAACAACATTTTGCCGAGTCTGAGTCTCTGCTACAGCACTGATATTTAGCCTTTATTAATAAAAATAGAAGGTTTTTGAAGCAAAGGTCATCTTAGAAGCATCAGTATGACAATTATAGCTCTACAAGTGGAGAAAGCACTGAACATCAAATACTTAATTTTAAGAAATGCTGTGTTGACAGCAGGCACCCAGCATAGCTTCAGGACATGCTAAGAGTTGGATGGGATTGAAGGCTGTGTCAGCAACACGAAGGCTTAATCCCGTCACAGTGCTGTCAAAGCCACTCGTCTAGAGATAAACGGACCTCACAAGATAAGGCAGCAAACTGATGGCAAAGCCTTACAACTTGTTGCTCTGGAGTGAGGAGGACAGCTAGGCAAGCAGATATGGCAACGAGCACACTGAAGGCGGAATATTAATGGATGTTCACACTCTGGCTGAGGCTGCCCTGGTCCTCAGCTTATTCCCACACACTGTGGTCAGGCAGCCAGCAGTGAGTCACTTTTCCCAAGCATAGCTTCTGATCAATCCCAGCAGCCAAGCTCATATACAAGCACGCTGGACACGCTCTATTGCGCAATCAGTCTGTCCCTCATCACATCTTTGCGCAATGGAAGGAAGGCTCATGAGTGCTGTGCTCCCAGCAGTAACCCCTGCCCTGCTTGGTTCAATGCAAAACACCAGCTCCATCAGAACGGCTTCTGAAGCACTTCCAGAAATGAACATGCCTGTGCCTTCCTATAGACTAAAATACCCAAGCATTCAGTGCTTTCCTTGTTTGGCTGCTGAAGAGCTGCTGCTTTCAAAGCACAATTTTTATTCCTATTTCTGACAAAAGCCAGCTAAACATTTTAGAGAGCATCCAGGACATCCCTGAATCACTCTCTGTGTAATTAAAGGTACAATTTTAGTGTTTAAATAATTTTTTTTCATTTTACAAATGGCTACAGTGTAAGTCACACACACCTTTGTGAGCCAAGGAGTTCCTCAAAGACACGAATTTCACTCTGCTTCAGATTGCTATGGTTCACTTAACTTATTAATGAAACATTGGGAGATCTCAGAATATAAAAGTGAGAAAGACTCTCTCACAGAATCCCACAATTCCAGAAAAAATCCAAAGGCAAGCTCCTACAGGAACCAGAAGTGACTCAAACACTCTTCATGCAAACAAGGTCAGCATATAACAGACATTTTGTATTTAAATGAACAAGAAAATAGTGTCTTGGGAATAGGGGAGGGAAGAAAAGAGAAACAACTTTTATTGGAAAACAGATCTACTGAAGCAAGTTTATTTTGAGACATTTTAGTTGAAACATGTTTGGCAAAAAAATGAAATGATCCATTTGAAACAGATGCAGCATATTTTGTTGGTGCTGCATTTTTTACTTGGTAGGAGCCACTTTATTCCACAGATTTTAAGGCATGTTTAAGATTCCATAGGTTTAGTATTACATCACTAATGATTCATAATTAAATTCCAGGCAGTAGCAAAAAAAGAGATTTAATGATAGTACCACACAAGATATGGATATGGGGCCCTTTGAGCAGATTTACTGATAGGAATGTTGAATGTGGGTTAAAATAACATAGTTGTCTGGCTCACTTGTGCAGGCTAAAACGTCGTGTGACAGAGCACAAGTTATGCTATTACTTGAATCTCTTTTAAAAAGTTAATCTAATTCTGCGCTTTGCTGGATTTTTCAAAAGATTTGTCATTTGCTACTGCTTTATGATGTCATGGACTATTGTAAAAAGTATTTTTCCTGTTTTGATATCCCATTCATCTCCTTGATGAACCATATTTCAATGGTTTTAGTAGCATGTTTGTTAGTAGCTGGACTGTGAGATTAGTGCCCTTCAAAGCACAGCATGACATAGTGGACAAAGCACTCGGTTGGCATCAACTCCAGTCTGGTGCTGTCACAGGAGTCATTTTTCTTTTTAGGGCTTCAATTCCACAGACTGACAAAAAGAAACACAATGCCAAGCTCCCTTATAAAGAACTTTGAGATCAACACAGCAAAAGCAGTGCCTGACATCTTGATCTTAATGCCGTTTTATGCTGTGGAAGGAAAGGATGTTTTAAATATTTCTTTAAAAATAAACAATTAAAAAGTTATTTAACACCTTCCAGTTACATAGAGTTAAAAATTTTTGATAATAACCATCTATGCTCTGCGGGTAAATAGATTGAGACTGGGAAAGATGACTTACTGGAGTCTGAACTGAGATAAACCAACACTGGTATATAGGGAATTTTCTAAACGCAGAGACATTCACTGTAACAATGCTTGCTTTGGGACTAAAAGAGTTTGATATATCATCTCAAATAAATTGCTGATTTGTCAATTCCACATAATGAAACTAAACAACTCTAATCAGAATTACGTTTTTATGCCAAGGGCAGGAAAAAAAGGGAAAACATTGCAGAAATACTGAGGAAAAAACTTGTCTACAGAACCATGTACTCAAAGCAGAACATTTGCTTTAAAATGCAGGAAGGGACTATGTTGTCAGATCTGTGACAAGCCATGAATAATTCCAGGCTGCTATTTGAGGATCAGTGTGAAAAAAGAAGAGAATGAACTGTTGAAAGCCTCCTCCTTCGAAACACAATGTTGCTCACGGGTCACCCAGTGATCCCTCTTGCAAGCATCAGGCAGACCTGAGCACCGTTAAGGTCCTGAAAATGCCAGCGAGATTTAGAACAAATAAGGTGCTTCTGTCCAGTAGAAATACCCCTCTCGTCATGGTGGTTCACACTTCCGCAGAATTCAGTCCCTGTCTTGTGTGAATGTCAGGTACGGCAAGTACACAGCTCTTCATTATTTGGCTTATTATATATGCGCATAAAAGAGGAAACAGCCTAAGCACAGAAACAGATTTCTAATACAGAAAAAGATGTTTCTAATATAGAAAAAGGACAACAGAAAGGAGAACATATTGGACCTCATCTTTAGCTATTTAAAGGACATAATTTTTAATTTTGTTTTAAGCCTGGTATGTATGAGAGAAGATATGAATCCTCTGTCAAGCTCATAATTAACGCCTTATTGTTTTGTGCAGTTGAACAAAACCCAAGTATATTTAGATTACTTTTTTCAAAAGCTATTGATGGTTTAGCTGCCAGTGTTAAGCTGCTATAACAGCATTTGATTTCCAGGGTAATGACAACCAGGTCTAAAATATTGTAATCAGACATTCAAGAATCAAGGCATTTCAAAAATAACTTGGAAAAAACCCTACCCTTTGTTTTGGCCTCTTCTCTTTGACAGAAAAAAAGCGTCCACTTGCCAAATTAAGTAAGGAGAAATATGAAAGAGCAAACAGACCTCTGACCTACCACAAGAGCCAGACTATTGTCTTACATCGCATGACTGTCTGTGACAGTATAAAATGTGAATGTAACGAGACTGTTTGGGATCTTTAAGTTATGCATACACACTCATTCTAGTGGGGACAGGACTTTTGGGGGGTTTTTTGTTCAAACAGTCCATTTTCTACTCCAAAAGAATGGTGACTTTTTGATTAAACCACTGCAATATCTGTGCAGAGTTCTCAAATCTGCCAACAATGGCAAGTCAAAATAAGTAGGTCTAAAATGTTCTCTTTTGGAATTACTGTCTACTGCACTGATTGACACTGCATTCAGTTGGAATCAATCTGAAGTATCAGGCATACTAGGTTGTGAAATGAAAACACTCTACATCTACGCACTAAACATCCATCCAGAATTTACATACATCTAGTAGCCTAGAGCACTAGACATCCAGAAAGCTGGTGTATTATGGCTACAGATTATTGCTAAAAATGGTCAACAGCCAAAAATTAGTAAATCTGCCAAATCTGAGGATGGACTACAATGTGATAGGAGAGAAGCTTCATCACCAGTTTCAATGGGGCCAAAAACTCAGCATCTGTTTCTTACGTTCTAACTTTCACTTTTCTTAGAAATCACTAGAATAGTTTCATTCTTCAGTTTTAAAGGAATCACAAACACTTATTCAGACCATAGTTTTTGAAGGATTTTTTTATATATAAAAAGCTTGGTTTCCAATAAAATCTGGTTTTACGCCTAAATTCTGTGATGTTTCACAGGCAAGCTATTTCATGATCTTATCCAATGCTCACTGAAGACCTTCCACCAGGCCCTTCATCCTGCAACTACTGAGAACAAGTGCTGCCAAATTACACCCTTACATCTCTGTTTCTGTAAAGCAGCCAAGACCATCCATGGTATGGAACAGAGATAAAGGTCTTCCCTGTTCTGTGGAGCCTCAGACTCTGGCTCTATTAACCCTACTACAGGTCCTTGGAGGGCCTTTTGACTGTGGAAGTTATGAAAACAAACATAAAATATATGCTTACACATCATAAAAGTGAGGTTTTGTTGCATTTTAGACTGCAAGATTAAAAAAAAATTATGCCATTAACAATAAAATGGAACTTACAAACCCCTAAACGATAGAGTTATGCACCACAGAGCTGTTTCTTGTCAATTTTCTTCATAAAAAAATAGAATTTATTGGAAATGCACAAAGTCAGCATTTCTGATATTTGTCAACTTCTCTGTATCCTTTCTGTGTGCAGGAGATACAGAAGTTACAGAAGGAGTGATAGGAAAAATAAAAAGAAAAAAAAAGGACTGTCATGTAACTAGTCTACCAGTCCCAACTCAGGTTTCTAGTTTTCCCTTTTCCAATTTCATGTGTAATTTAAAATAAAATCTTCAGGCTCACTATGCCTCAATCTCTTCCATATAATACAAGTGATACTTTCAATCAGGTTTGGCATAAAATTAATTTCTGCGAAGTTCTGTGAGATCTTTTAGATAAACAATGCTTTTACATGTAATGTATTATTAAGGACATTTCACTAAATGTGAAAGGACTTCATATTTGAACGCCAGAAGGTTATTCTTACTTATAATAAGCAACATTTTTATTATTGTTATTTACACTCAGCAAACTAACAGTCTACATCAAAGGGTGTGGTCAGCTTTAACTTTTGATCCCCAGACTTCTTGGGGCATTTACCAACTGTTTCAACAAAGTTCTTTAATATAGCACCTACTTTTCCCAGATGACCCATACTTCGTATGAAAACTAAACTGCCTTACCTCAGAGACAGCAAAACATCTATTTATACATAAATAATATATATAAATGTTAATAGTTGATTCAAAGAGGAAGAAAAAGCTATTTCAACAGACAATGATGCCTCAGTCTACTACACACTGATACTCTGCTCAAGAGACACCTGTTTTCTCTACCCAGAAACTGAGCTGTTCTTCAGATTTTCCATGTTCAAAGCACCCTGACAGTTTTTCCCTACTTCTCTGATTTTAAGGCAATACAGACTGACTGCTGATCTTCACACTAGGTCTCAACGAGTGAGAATGACAATCTTAGGTCATTAACTCCTTTTCTGCCTTGTAGAAAAGGTATCTTTTAAAAAATAAGTTGCTGTTCAACTGAATTCACTTTGTACAGCAAGAAATTCCCAAGAGAAAAAGAGAAGATTTTCAAACTCAAGGGCTGCGGGAGGATTATAACTGTGGTTCCATCTCTCTGTTATAATGACTATGAGACAATGAAACCTCCTTCTTGGCAGGAGGTACAGGATTGCCCCATCACTGAATGAAGATGTATCACTGCTGACCCACTATGTGTGCATGTAAAATAGCCTGACCTGGCATGACAAGAAGAATATGAGTAATTCAGAGCAGCACTAGTCAATATAAGACAGCAAGGGGCTCAGACAGAGAGGATGCAGCAACCCTTTCATCCTCCTGATCTTGCAGCCATTGGAGAAGATGTGTGCCACAAAGCCAATTAGCAGAGTTAACATTCAGCTCTTTCCTCGCACTGGTGTAGAAGAACTCAAGAAGTGGACTTCAGAAGAGCACTATGCTTAGTCCTTGGACAGTCCTATTTCTGTGAGGCCATCCTTTCTGCTCTAACTCTTCTCAATAATGTACATAGACGTTCCCATCAGGAATTGAGATACATAAATGACAAGAAAGGGCAACCCAACTCTTGTGTTCAATCACACCCAAATTCCACTGATGTTATGTTCATTAGCCATAGATTTCAAAAATTTGAATCCTACTCGTTTGCCAGAGGATACATAGGAAAACTTGAAAGGAATTGCAGGTCTTCCAAATTGTAGGTAGTACTTTACCCATGAGATAACACTTTCTCTGAGATCTCTTTGTTGTTACATCTGGGGGGAAGGAAAACATTTATGCAGCTTTAGTAGTACACTTCTGTTTCTGCCGCCTTAGAAATGTTAATGTCACACATAAATCTGTATGTTTTACTAATGGCATCATATATCTTCCCAGGCATTTCTAATTCACCCCTTGTTGAGCTATCTAGGTACTTTATCACATGGGGTTAGTCTGTGTCAGGTATTAACATTAAGACACTGTGCCTTGTCTTTCATAGGAAAGTACATGTTCTTATCTAAATTGCTAAGACTAATAACTTGAAATATTGTCCCTGAAAACATACTTGAATGCTGTATATTCAGATAACTAAAGCTCTTTTTTTTCCCTTCCCTCCCAGTGAGTGAACATAAATTAAGTCTCCACAGGAATTAATTCAAGAATAAACTGCACTCCCAATTTGGAGGCAGGAAAGAAGGCCATACTGTAACAAGGAAGTCATGTCTCATCTGATTGGGACCACATGCCGCACCAGACAGGACTCACAAAGGTAATACAGTCCTTTTGTTCCCCAGCAAACCCATGCCTGCAGAAACACTCACTAGGAAACAACACTTCTTTCCCCCTAGAAGTTTCTTCATTGCAAGTAAACAGTATTACACATAGACCCAATTGTTTAATCCATTCAGTTGAGTATGTGCTTTAAAACTTGGATACATGACAGTTAAGATGGTTTTCAACTGATAAGTGGCCTAAGGATGCCCCTTTGCTTATTACTTCTTTGATCCAGATAAGCATTCAGCTGCTCAATCAGTCACAAAGCTAAAGCAAAAAGGGAGAATGCTCAAAAGCCTTCCAACTCCACATACTTAATTTAGCCTAAAAGTAATTTCTGGACAGGAAAAGAAAATTTAATTAGCTCTTTTCTATAAAAATGTATGGTAAGATGTGTAGCAAGATCTTATGCATTCCTTTGAAGTTTGTCATACATTCCTGAATACCTTTGACAGCCTAAGAAGTTATGTGTCTGCTTCTGATTAGATAATTGAAATAAATCTACACCAAATAAATTCAGATCTCTTAAAATAAACTGCAGAGGTACATGAACTTTGTAAAATGCATGTAGTACTTCAACAAAAAGGCATTTCTGCAAAAATCAGCTATCATGAAGGAATTTCTCTATTTTTTCCATGAATGTGGACTGCAGCTCGTGTCCAAATTTTTACACAGGCTTAATTTCAGTCAGCATCAACTGCAGTTCCTGTGTGAACTGAAAACCACCACAGCAGAGGGAAATCATCTCTTTCACACTTATTACTTTCTTCCTTTCATGCCTTATAGTTAAATGTTCATTAAAAATGGAAGATACCGCAATATCAGCCACTTAGTTCAAGTCCAGCAAATAATTGTCCACTACTTCAACTTGAGACAACACTGCTAAATCTGACTGACAATCTGTAGGGAAGCACGCTGCTTCACATGATCAATCTCTGCTATATCCAACACAAAAAACCCACCAACCGATCTACACAGCAATGCTCTTTCTGTCAGACTACAAGTCTTGGAAAAGCATATACCTGTAATGTATGCTGAAATGCCCTAGTAATATATACTGAAATGCCCCAGACATGTTACATAAACTCAAAGATGGCAACAAATCTGTATGTATTGCTCAGCAATACATGAGGAGAACAAGGAGAATTTGACAGAGTACAACTGACTGGTGGCTGGTTAAAGCCATGCAGCTGCCTAAAATTCAAATGGAGCACACAGACACCAAAGTTTTCTGTGAAATACTGAAAAGGACCACATAACCCTGAGCAGGGCTGATCAGATGGATCTTATCACGCTGTTACTCCTCAGGTAATCCTGAAAATCATTGTGCAATGGCCTACCAAAACCACACAGAAGAGGAATTTGAGATTAATCACCTTGATAAAAACCCTCATAAATGAAGAGTTTGCAGCAAGATGGCCAAACAGAAACCTGAATGCATTGCCAAGTTTAAACAGAGTGACAGGTCTTGCAAAGATGTTAAGACCATATCATACTTGGAGTAGCCAGAAGCTTCTTTGGAGACACAATAACTGATTAACAGTCACAGGGAACTAATATTCACCCTGTCCGTCTTCCTGGAACACTGGCACTGTCAAATCCAAGAGCAGGCAAAACAAAGAAAGTAAGTTTAGGCGGATGGATGGCATGGAACAGAGGCTCTGTTGAAATCACTCCAGCCGTTTGTCTACATTACTTAGGAGCAGGCCCAGTCCAAAGCACAACTGGTGTTGACAAGATATATGCAGACTTGTAGGACATCCTAGGTCACCAGCTCTGCATGAAGGTACATGAAGTCATAGAACTCATGAAGTGCCCGACATTTACGGAGTGACATCAAGTGAAGGTGACGAAAGATGCAAGAGAAGCTTATACAAACACTGATGTAAAAATATAGCATTGAGTCACAAGAGAACAATTAAAAAAAACTTGTCATGGAGTCCTATCAAGAAGTCAAGCCTCATCAAATTCATGAGCAAAAATTCTGAAGAAACAAAGATGATGACAAATTCTACATTAAACACAGGTGCATTTGTCTCAAGCTAACCCAAAACCACTTTTAAGAAAAGCTAGTTCTGAAGTCTCATGAGATGGCAGGTCCAGCTTCTGTCAGTTTGCATGTGGTCCACACTTAGCCAGTCATGGTAAGAGCAAAAGACTGTTACCTGTGCTGTGATGTGTCCTGACCAGTACATTAGCTAAGTGGAACACTGGCCTGGAGTCATATCCAAAGAAATAGTTGGACCTTTTAATCCTGCACACCTATTAACAATTTTCCAGGAAAGAAAAAGCTGGAAACCCTAAAGTTTTGTGAAAAGAGTGTTATCAACAAGTTTTATCTGATCTTACACAAGCACTGGAGCTGCAATTAGACCTGTCACAGATGATAGCAAGTCTTAATGCTATTTACGTACACCAAGATTGCAAGAACAGATAACACTGAACACAAGGATCAGATCTGTTATGCTAAGGACATAGAAGGTCTAAAATTATGGTGTTCAGCTTCTCTCATTGAAAACCTTTCTGTTGCAACTTCTTATGCATGGCAAGCTGTCATCAAGCATGAAGCAGAAATGATATTGCAATGCAAGGCCACTGAGCCACACTGAAGTTATCAACCAGATAACCAATACCAAAGGAAATTCTGACATTCAAATAATGATTCACTCCACTGGGCAGAGGCTGTCCTAGACTTACAAAATATGATTCCCTTCATTCCGCCCAGAGCATGTGGGTATAATGCACCGGCAATAGACTGTGGAGTTTACAGAAAAAATACAAGAAAAACCTACATTGCCAAATGACTGATGAGTGGGAAGATGGTGTGTATCATCAAACCCTTTCCAAGTAGAAAGCAAGGAACTTATATAAAAATATGCGTCTAACATCATACCAGTATCTTGCACCACTAATTTTTTTTCTAGGACTAGAAAGTATTATTACTTGATTTTTGATCCATTAAAATGGTGGAGTTTTTACACTCATAATCACTTTCTACCTACAGATATGTGAAGTGTCTGTACTAAACAAGACAAATAAATTTTCCAACAGATGGAACAGTACAACAATTAACAAAATTGCCACTAGTAGTCTATAACATACTAAATAACATCACACCTAAACAGAAACACGAAAGCCTTCAAAATTTGTGTTACAGTTTGCTACCTCCAGTAATGTTCTGAGCTGGTATTTCTGATCTCAGCTCCACAACTGTATCTTTCCAATCACTTGCTTATCTTCTGTTTGTTCCTTCTTACTCTTTTTTACATAATATATTTCAGACTGATTCTTCAAAACTGTGCCTGTCTTTCTTGTTTCTGCCTGTGTTCAATATCCATCATGACAACTCTGCCCACTTTCATCTCCCAAATTTGCAGATTCAATGCTATTGTCAGAATTTCCTCACTTTTCCTCCCAAATTCAACAGTCTCTTGCTAAACTCCACTGCTATTTCTTATATTTTTTCTTAGTCCTCTTCAGGAGTATAAATGTAAACTTAAAACAACAAAAAAAACCCCACAAACTTTACTGATTCCTCTTAACTGCTGCTTTTCTTTGCAACCTTTCCAATTACTTGGGATTATAAATGCCACAGCAGCATTACCCTTCCTTCCTGCCCCCCTCATTTTCTGATCATATCATACATGAAAAAAGCTACAAAAAAGCACATCTCTCCTGATTTTTGCAGAAAAGTTAGAAGGCACATAAAGATTCTAGAAGAAATGGGGTTTGGGTTTCTGCTTTTTAAGCTATGCCCACGTTTTAGTACAGAACTGTCACTAATTGGGTCTAGTGATAAATACATAGTGCAAGATAGCCATTCTTTATTCCTAAAACTCTAAAAGCAAGATTAACATGAAAGGCACAAATTGCTCAAAGTGAATTTGTTCCATTCTGCATAATCTGTAGATTAAATAAGTTTTAAATAATATTTTCTTGTTCTATTATGTCATGAGGTACTTACTGCCTACTGAAGCATGTTGCAATTAGAGATTATGTCATTACCAGTTATTAAAATGGCTTGCTCTCATTCTGAAGACACAGCGAAGCAGCACATCTCACATTATCTCTCTAATTTACCTGAGTCATTAATGTGACATTAAACCTATAACAAATTCCAGCCTAAGAAACTCACATGAAAGTAACCATTCAAAAAAGCCTCTAGATGTACTTTGCTGGTTGTTCCCAGTTTCTTGGTTCCCTAACTCACTATTTTCCATGTGTTTTATTCTGCATGTTTCTTGTCTTTCCAGAGGTGTCTGGATGACTTTTCAGTGAGAACTCCTTCAGATAGGCTCTATAACACAGTTTATTAATCACTGCAAGAGAGTATTTCTATCAGGGTTTTAATTAAACAAGCTTAACACTCCTGTTACAACACACTCGCAAATCAGGCATGATCAGAAAGATTCTATCTTGTCAAGCAGGTCTTGTAACACCCAAAATCAGTTTTTACGTAGCACACTTGAACTGAAAGAAGAAACAAAACACAACTGTGGGATATTGTACTACAAAGCAGATGTCACGTTTTGTTAATGACACCAAGACATGAAGAAACAACCAAACCTTATTTTTCCATTGGTTCATCACTCTGAGTGTAAAAAATGTGTATCTAATTTTCTTGTCTGGC
The DNA here is from genome assembly GCF_000703405.1 of Apaloderma vittatum. Lineage (NCBI taxonomy): Eukaryota > Metazoa > Chordata > Aves > Trogoniformes > Trogonidae > Apaloderma > Apaloderma vittatum. The sequence goes on from NW_009693744.1 coordinate 27,887, forward strand.
TCCAGATTCCAGCTATTAGAGAGGATTTTCTCTGCTAGAATCATAGAGCCTGTTAGTAGCCAATATTTCTCCCTGAGGCGGTACCAAGATTTGATTTTTATTAGAGTTTCTATATTGTTCATACAAAGAAGATGCAATCCCTCATTCTGTTTTTCTTGTTCCTGGATATATGATTTTGCTTTTGGCTGCATTACAACAATTTATCTGAATAGACTCGCTTTATTGAGTGATACAGATTGCACTATACAGCTGCCTTATCTTCGTCACTGCTCACTATCCCCCACCATCCCAATCCTGGTATCATCTGTGCTTTTTATCTGAATTATAAGTAGTAGCAGCTGTAGTATCTCCCAGTAGTAGCTCTCCTTAAAATTTTCTCCTTGGTTCACTTTTTCCTGAGGTTTCCAATTGTGGCGTGTTATCGTAACTGTTCAAGAAAGACTAGCATGTCTGATACATGTTTCCCAGAATCAGGTCTGAATTCCAGAGGGACCATCTGCTTTAAGATTACCAAACAGAACTACTGTCAGAAAGAGTCAAGCCTCCCTTGCTAAGCCATTTCACTTGAATTATCCCACAAGAGCTGTGGTACTTTTCATATTGGAAGGGCGTGTTTATGGGAGTTATGGGTTACAGAAATAGATCCACAGTATATTTTGTTGACCTTGGAATATATCCCACCATTGATTTTACATACAAAGCTTCCAAGACCTGCTTTTCCCAGCACCCCCACTCTGTAAAAACCATTTTCAGCAGGGAACGTGGTAAGGAGATTGCTTCTCTCCTTGTCCTAGTGTATTAATTTTTCTTCTTTTTCTAATGTATTATTTTCAAAATTTAAGACATAAGAACTCAGCAAACCCCAACACTTCTAGGTATGAGACAGGGCAGACCACAGAATTTCCACAACCACCAAGTAAGCTCAAGGTAATCTTTAAAATATAATTTTTGCAAGTGATTTGCAGAAGGGTGGATAAATGCAAATATTTGATAAGTACTTTTATCTTTCCCT
>NW_009693744.1:28929-50760 GCF_000703405.1 Apaloderma vittatum
CAAACACAATAATAAAACTGTAAGCCTGGAGAACCTGGCACATTCCCAGTGCCAACTGGACAGTCGTAACCTCTACACTCTCAACTATATAAATGTGTGATGTATTTGCTGAGTAGATATTTATATGCACTTCCTGTTTCAGTGCTAGCTTTTTAGTTATGGGAAAAGAACCAGAAGCTCTCCCTTCCCTTGGGAATCGTTTTCCATTAAAGGGGCTTTAGATAGACTATTTGTTTTTTTCAGATTTGGAAAGAGAACCCAACGGAATGTGTATTTTGAGTATCTTTAGTCTTTTTACAATAACAGTCAAGGGCTAAATGGCTGGAAGGATTTGCAAATTTATTTTTTCTAGTCTACCTCATGACACCTGGTGATACTTTGCACCAATGGAACACAATTTCCTTAGACATGACCCTGACAGTTTTTTACTTGGCCAGAGAAACAACCATAGCTGTTACAAATGAGCAATCCTACTGACAGGCTGCATAAAAAATGCCAACCATTGCACAAGCCTGAAGTCTACACACATCTCTTTCTCCTTCCTAACAGCTGGACTCTTTTAGGGTGGGAGGGAAGTCTGATAAAATCTTCTGTTAGGCTGTCTTCTAGAAAGAAAAATAATTTAATTTCAATACAGCTCGTCCAGCACTTCTAATAAGCAAGGCTCCATGAAATTACATTTGTAAAGAAGCATGATATGAATGATCATGCTGAATGCTGGGGTACCTCACCATTAGCATGTTCTGCTATGAAGGAAATTAGAGGATATAGGACAACCAAGTACTGAGCAAAAGACAAACTGCTTTTTTTTACTACTGCCTTGGGATTGACAACAGTTAAGAATCATTGCATGAGAATTTAAAAGCCAGAAACCCTAGAAAGAAGGATGGCAATGAATCATCAATCTAAAATAACTTTGCAGGTATTGTTTTAAGATAATATTCCAGATCACAGCATTCAAAAGTTTCTTGGGTGGATAAGATTTCAAAGGGCAGATAAACCAAAAAAAAAGGAAAAGAAATTAAGATATAGGGTGGTGAATTAAGCATCCCCATCTGGACCAATATTTTGTCTTTGCTTATTTGAGTACAGATCCAGAGTAAACTGAGTTTTAAAATATGCATCTGGATTCCTACCAGTGAAAGCAAAAAAAGAATGTCTGCTTTTGGTGAGGTGTAACTTCTGAAACACCCCAACTCCACACCCAACATACCACTTCAACTAGTTCATGATTTTAGTAATACTTTTAGAAATAACAGCATTACCTTCAGCTGCCATATAGCAGCTATTTTCATGTTTAAAAATCAGGACCAATCATGTATCAATTATTCACTGCAACAGTATGCTTCAGATTTTCTTCATCCTTCCAGTCATCATCATGCAATTTCTCAACAACTAGGGAAAAGGAAAAACGTGAAGGAATGAAAGCCCCAGAGAATAGTTCTACGTTTTTAGCTCAGTGCAAAATTTGTCCAACAATGGAAGGATCTGCAATTAGAGGAACTAGTCCAATGGCACTGTGAAAACAACAAAAAAAAAACCAGTAAGTTGCTTCAAAAAGTAAAGAAGCCAGTCATATTCCATGCAGTCATAACCATGTCTGTTTAAGTATAAGCATTATAATAAACTCTTTTCTCTCTGGTTGACCTGCCTGACTTTATATTCCCATTTTAGAGAGCTACAGGCTTCACTCTTTCAGCCCCATGTTGAAAACAACCTCACTGAACATGCATGCTTCAGGGGTTACTGCAGCATGACACTGAGTGAATTCAGTGTTGATGACAGGTGCTGGATAGACAGACCTTAAGGTGAGGTCCTCTGTTTAGAATAAGTTATGGCAGAGGCTATGCAATGCAGATTTCATTATGCTTCCCTAAAGACAAAACTAAATCCTGAGCTATAGTCTACTAACGATTAGAATGACTATAAAAGGGTGTAGTGGAAGAATATGTCCTAATAACTCAATTGAAAAATATTTCCTGAGCATTGCTGGAATATATTGCTTTGCATGCCTTAAATCACTGTGGGCCTGTCAGGCAGCAACTTTTGGTAACTTCTCTGACACCAGCTAGATCTGACCTTACAATTTTGCATCACACTGTGCCATTCAGTCTCCAGAACTTCAGATCATGTACTCTCATTCAACAGATGTCTCTCTAAAAATGAGTCATCCAAGAAGAGGCCAGGAATGCAGTTCAAAAGGAGTATCTAATTACAAGCTCCTCATATGTTTTAATATCTCTTAGTTACCTAGTTCAAGTAAATATTGTTCAAGATTGAGAGTCATCAGAAGAAAAAAAATCCAATATTCAGTAAAGTCTTTGATAGTGAGAGCTCTTAATTCAAATACAGGGTCTCTCCACAAAAAAGAAAAACAAAAAAAAGGGGGGAGAGGGCAAAGCTTTCATTTTACTGGACATTCCATGTTTTATAACAGAACTGTAAGGAATTGATTCTGCTTTAGCTGAATTCAATAAAATACAGTACAAAACAAATGTCCCAGTCCTTGTGAGATGACTTCAGCACGGTCCAGCTTAGTCCCCTCTGCATAAACACTGAAAGGAAGAAAAGGTTATCTACTACATACCTTGTGTTACAGAGAGCATGCACGACACTCCACAGCAATAGCCAACTTTAGGGAGGGTGAAGAAAGCAACTCTTTGCTTCATATTAAAATCTTATTGTAACTAACATCATCACTAGTTAGCAATCCCCCACTAGTGGGATGCCCCCTACCCTAGAAAAAAAGATGGGTGTGTGTTGTATTTAATTCAGATACATTCCAAGTCGTAATTGTCACTTTCTCCTCTTTGTAGGGGAGAAGTAATTTCATAGTGGTAAATCTTACTTTATGTGTAAACTCAGCCCCACAATGTAATTTATCTGACTGAACATAAGTGGATGAAAAGGAATATTTCTAGAGAAAGAGGAAACTATCTGTCAGCCCAACATGCAAAGCCATGGTGGGGAAGGGTGTGGGAGAAAAAAAATTTAAAAAGTACAAAAAAAGTAATACTTCAATTCTTCTTGTCACTTGTTGGGAAACTTGCAACAGACAAAGACGACACTTAAATTTACACCCTTCCTCCCCAGCAGATTTCCAAAGAGACCAAGGTTCTCCAATCATATAAATCATGATAAATTTAAATGAAGATGTGAGAGAACTAAAAATACTAGGATTTCTATTAAGCATTAGACTTACATTGCAAATCAACAAAAATCTATTACCGCCTTATGCCAGCTGACATACTGGCCTCTCACAGGTTTTTAACTCTGAGCAACCACCTCTACACTGCAGTCTACAGCTGTATTTTCAACTGCAGCCCTTATCAGCTTGAAACCACTGTTCATTGCCTCAAGGACAGAACATCTAAGGAGGGAAAAATAAACATATCTCCAACCTTTTTTCTTAATCTAGTATAAGAGTCAAGAATAGATATTTTAATAGCAGCAACACTAAACCACATCATCTCAAGGTATTTCTATGAAGAAAAAGCAATTTAGCCTCACATGTAAATAACCTTACAAGGCAGTACATACTGTTTTGTGACTTATGGTCATACTTGTTTCTCAGAATCAGTTTAATAAACATTCACATTGCAGCTCTTCCTTACATTAAGCTTGCTCAAGGTCTTTCAGAAGTTAACTTCTGAGTGCACAGACAAAAGGAGAAGTCATGAACCACCAATGGTCCAGTATGTTTTCTTATAAGATCTAAAATACTAAAAATTTCCCAAAGAACCAAAGGGTTTCAAGGAGCACAGTCTCTCTTAAAATCAGACTTTTAAAACTCCCTTCTTAAAAGTCTTGTCGATTCTCATACAGGATGATTGAGAAGTGAAAATACATCCTTTCTAATTCTTTCACTACTTTAACCCAAAATCGTTTTCTGCTAATTAAGTGGGTCAAAGATACCATCCAAATTCACTTCAGAGTTACTCTTCCCTACCCTGTAGGGGTAGCTGTCATAGTCCATATGCATCCTGTGATGCCTCCATGTAATTTTCCTATAGTACCTGCAAAGTGAATTCCATCTTTCTAAAAAATAAATGAGTAAACAACTTCCTGTCAATAGATGCAACATCCAGGGACAGACAAAAACTTTTACATGAAGCCTTTCTTTGGGGAAAAACAGCAGCCCTTCACACTACTAATGTGTGGGCTTGATAGAACGAAACAGAGATTAGGCAATGTGTTGCTACACAGACACTACTTTTCTGTCTCTGTACACCCAAAGAGTTACAATTATGCAATAATGTGACTAGATGTATTGAACTTCATTCAACAGGTATCACCGAGAGCTAGATTTTATCCTCCCTGCTATTAGAATGAATTCTTCATGTTCCTTCCAGATGGGAAGACCCAAAGGGCAATAAAGTATCTGTTCTAATGTCACGTAACTAAGTAACTCCCTGTCTCCCGCCCAGAAAGCCTGTTCTTCCCAGTCATACTCTCATATACAACCATGCTCTTCCACGAACAAGCTTCTATAAAGACACATCAGTGCAGAGACACAAAGTATATGGGTTTGGTTCAAGCAGAGATCTTGGAGGCTAGACATTACCTCCATTTCTTCATTTTTTGGTATTGGTTTGGGTTTTTTTTAAGGCAAATGATACTGATTAGAAACTTTAAAATCTGGAGTCCAAGCTACTACCCATAGATGTAACTTCTATTAAAACCCATGCTTTCACATATCCAGATCAATTAGGTTTGTGTAAAATAAAAAACAAACCAGATGCCCAAGAGATGTAAATCAGGAAAGACCTACTGATGCCAGCTGAGTTACAATGATTTATACAACCCAAGAGTTCAGCTTAGAGAAGCTTTCAGCATTTAGCGTTCTCAGAGTACACACTATTCTCACATTCCCATCAAATGCAGCCCTGTAACAGAAGTGTTCTTTTCCTAACTTGGCTTCAAGTCATGGCTGCAGCTTTCAATAGTATATAACCTGTCAAGATAAAATATATTTGGGGACGTACAATCTCTACTAAGCATTTTATTGACTTAACTCTACCATTTCTGAAAGGGAGCCAAAATTCCTTAAAGTTTTCAAAAGACTTTGTTTTCTAAATATTATCCATGGACAGATATAAGAACACAAAAATCCTCAGTTGTTTTTGTAGTTTGACTTACGTGCCATGTATTGCCCATCATGATATATTTGCTTTTGCAAGCAAACAAAACAAATCTCAGCTACAAGTTGCTTGGCGTCAGGAGCCATATACAATCCAGAGTACCCTGGGAACCATTTGAAGCAGGAATTTTGCCCACATAGTGTCTGCAGATCATTAAAAAACTACAATATTCCTTAAAAAAAAAAATTTAGAAATAGGCAACTCAAAGCAAAACAAAAAAAACCCACACCCACAAAGTTTAGGCCTCCACGGCAGCTTTTCTTTCCAGATGCTGCATGAGAGGTAGGGAGGTTAAAATCAAGACACATGGTTGCTACTAATGCCACAAAACACTCCCAGTAACACTTCACGGGAAGAAAATGGCTCTTGGAAGAACCAGAAGATGAGAATACAAGAATGAAACCACTTCTCAGCAAGATCCTGTGTGTATTCTCTCTCTGCTAATTCCCCACAGAGTAGCCCAGAGAGAGATGAGCCACACACATCTCAACTCTAACACACCAGAGGCCAAGTTCGTCCTCATCCTAGAGTCAAGACTGGAGCAAAGGCAGAAAGGTAACAACTTAGTCACCTCTCAGGCAGAGACAGAAGACTCCCTAAAGACTATTATTGCTTATGTTACTGCCACAAAAGCTTCTTCAGAGAACACAATTACAATAGGGGTTGGAGATGAATCGGCTTCAACTCCTTGCACCTGTGCCTCAGTATGGACCACATGTCAGGAATGATGCTTCCCCTTCACAGTTGAATGCTGATAGACAGTCACACAACTGTCCACAGGTGTACAAACATCAAGATTAAAGCTGCTTTTTGTAGTGGTATGAAATGCATAGGAAGTCCTTCCAAGTCTTCTCACACCTCAGCTGAACCTGGCTGTAATACCAAGATCCTTGACTGTTTTAAATCTATCAGTGTTCTTTTAAGGGGGGGCGGGGGGGAAGCGGTGGAAAGGGAGGTAAAGGAGGAGTACTTTAATTGATTGATGGAGTAACTTGGTTATTGTATTATTAGTCCTGTCCTGTAACCTGCAGTGGCTACTAAAGGCAGTAATTTCTAAACATTGTTAAGCCTCCCAGAGTTGAGACTGAAACTGTAAACCTAGTAATTTGCTCCAGTTGTTTGGATTGGTGACCCAAAATCAGTTGGTCAGCATTGTTTTAGCAAGATGCATTCTTTCCAGAGGGGAATTTAAAACTGCTGAAAAGGAGGAATTAGAAACCTGCAAGATCAAAGAGCAGGAACAGAAAAAGCTTAACTGATGATAGCCTTATCTAGCTGCTAATTCTTGTGGGCATCACTTTAGTTAGAAATATCACAATGCACTTATCACCTCCAAGACACTTTTCATTAAAGGACCTCTAAACACTTTGTAGACACTAATTAGGTCTCAATGCACAACACTCCTGTGAGAAACAAGATGTCTAGCTGTTGAAATTTCCAAAAGGTCAGAAAACAAGTACATTTTTGTAGCAAATTAATAAAGTCTTACCACAATAAAAAAAATGATACCAAAGTTTGTTGAGAAGAATCTGGAGTATAATGAAGAGAGCTACATCCATAAAGCATCCATAAAGCATCCATACATCATAAAGCAGTGCTTTATGCCATTGGTCTGACCAGAGGGAGATCTTCCTGAGCTTTTCATGAGCTGCTTGTTATCACCATAGTCATCACCTACAAACTCTCAAGTGTTTTGCTGCAGTCAGACCCTTGCTCTCCGTGCTACTACAGAAATCTGAAATATGTGCTTTATAGATAAGTAGACAAGACAAGGCCAGGAAGTCTGCTAAAAGAAAACAAAAGCAGCACCAGAAATGGAGTGCAGCAGTGTCCCATCTCCTGCTCTAGGATGCTACCATCTTGAACAGGATCAGTGACAGCATTCAGATGCCTTAGGTGTTTTTGAAGATTTTATCAAGTGTTCAGTTTTGAAGCAGTCCACCTAACTACAAATTTACCAGAGCTTTGTAAATTAAAATGTTACTCTCGCCAAGATGACTTAAACAGAAGAAAATAGTGGGAACAAATGTCACAGGTCAGACTGCAATTCAGTTTAACTTCCTTTAATGTACATGCAGAGGAATGCAGGGCAATCATTTTTCTCCTCCATTCTGTCTGCGTAGTACAGCTCAAGCCATCACCTCTGTCTTTTGACACTAGTCAGCTATAAGAAACAGGTATCTTAATGTTAAACCTGCCCAGCTGTAATACATTTGCTAAAGTAATTACATTTACTTTTACAGATTACATGTGCTTAGGTTTCACTTACTGACATACTAGAAAATCAGAGGTTTCAATTTTGCAGATAAAGTTCACCACTGTTATAATCAAAGACAGCATCCAGTGCTCAAAGCTGCTAACCATACACACATTTAAAAAAAAAAAAATGAAATACTGTAGCCAACATGTACTACAGGATCTATATTTCTTATCTACTGGCTCAAAGTACCTTATACTACTTTCTGTCTTTCCTCATCACTTTAGCAAGGCTATGACAATTAGACAGCAATTATATAAATGTCTAAATCTTTGGTCTCCTTTAAATTAAGCTTTTTCAATCCATATCATTTTATGCACAAGCACTGACATTATTCAGAGTCAGCACCTGAGGTGCCTAACACTGTCTAGTACTTCTGGCAATAGAGCAGTGACAGAGCCACTTGATGACAAAGCAGAGTTCAAACTGAAATTTCAGGTCCCATTATCCTTAGTCAGAGGTGGCGAGCACAAGTACAAACCAGGATCTGTAAATTCACTGACCACATTCAGATGGGTATAAGTCAAAAACAGGCACATGTTTCTTTGGGCAGTCTGCATCAGCTATTAGTAGAAGAACAAGTGCTGAAACGGAGTTGAACAGGTACCGGCAAAAACACCCACAACAGCCAAAGAACTGCTATTTTATGAGAGTAACTCCCAGTTCAAACTACGACAATTAAGAGTTCCTAAAAACACTGTGCTGAGGCAATTCAGATTTTATTGTACATGTGTCATGGGGCACTCCAAAATTGCCATAGTTACTTCCCAAACCTGTTGGAAACACCATGCCTCAGAGTATAAATAGGAGGGCTGATGTGTGACTCCTCTAATAAGATATTCACTGTCTGGATCATCTCTGAATAATGTGGTGAATATTTTCAGAGGAGGAATTTTTCTCTAGTAAACTCTTTCTTTAGTACTTCAGTGATCACAACAGCTTGTTCTTATGTGAAGGAAGAGGAGAAACAATTGCTCTTTTTGCATCATTTCCAGAGATGTATTCTGTAGTAGGACGAGTGATTAGAAATGAAATAAGCTTCAACAGAGGTAAATCTGGCCTGAGATTGCTTCAAATGCAAGAAGCAGTAAAATGCTACAGGATAATTCCCCAAAACTTACTTAAATAAACTGTACTTAAGCTTTACATTGCTGTGATATTATTAAAACAGAAGCAATAATTGATCAATAAAGCTGAAGTGAAGCAAAATCCATAAAATATAAAGCAACTGGGTAAAAGAGAAAGCGATCTGGGATAGCTTTGCGATGTAGTTTCATGCAAACTAGCATGTTCCAGACTTGATGCCATCTTAGTATTGCTGGCACACCCAGGAGCTTTGAATTGACACCCTTGTCTTGTTAAGAAGAAATTTGCTAAGAGCACATGTGGCTCCCCATGAGAGTTTCTAGACATCACTGCACTGAAAAAGTTATTATTGGGCAGTAATGTAAGTCTTTAGATTTAATACAAATCTAACTCAAGATCTAATCCCTCAGCATGCTGCATTTCTTCTACTCAGTATCCTCCATCCTAATACTTTGAAAAAAACCCAAACAAACTACAAATCAACAAAACCCTTCCTGACATCACCTAAGGAGCTTCATTTATCTTGACAAAGCTTCACATTTGCATTGGGAATTTGCACTTAACATTGGGCAACCCAGTCAGATTTTTTTGCATAGTGTGTGTTGTAGGTCACGTTGAAACATCATGCAGTCGACTGGAACAAGATTCAGCTGATGCTATCCATATAAACATTGTAAACCACTAACTGCATTTCTTTTTAATTAAGAAAAAATGTATAAACAATTTCCATTTGCAAAAGTCAGTGATTTCAGCTGGGTGGAATTCTGCAACTGCTTCTCTTCACTAGGCCAGCAAGCTGGGTAGCCACTACCGTCTTTGTGAATACTGAATAGGGGCATTATGTTCTTACAGAAAACGCGTACGGGAAAGGAGGACAGGTCTCCTTTTATGCACACAACAAGAACACCAACACAAGTGGAGTAAGTTTGATTTGTACAACTCGCACAAATGTCAAAAAGTAATCTATATCAATGATATAAATGAGACATTCTGTCTCTCATCAAAATGGCCCTTCAGTTGATGCCAGTTGCACCTGTATAAATGCAAATCACATGGTACATAAAGCTATTCTTTCTAGTATTTCAGAGAGATACTTTGTACAGCAGTGAGCACCCAAGTTGTAGGAAGAACACAGCAGTTTCCATGTAGCCTCCTGTCCTTCTCTGTCATAGACAGGTTTCAGCATAAAATTGCAACTGTTCATTTCTGACACATTCACTTCAACTAACACAATCATTTTAGACATGGCAAAAATGGAACCAGCACCATCTTTCTGAGCTTCTACTATATCTCCATCCCAGTTTTCATTCCTGCACTGAAACCCACTTCTAGTACCAGAGAACTTTCCGGCATCTCTGCTTTCTAAAGCAAACACCACAAATGCACTGCCTACAGAGTCTGTTGCCCATTTGTTGAGAACACCTCCAAGAAAGTATGAAGAAAATGATTTCTTAAAAGCAGTCCAATACAAAAAGTGTAGTAGTAATACAACTCCATGGATGTAGATTCTCTTGATATTCCCAGCAGCAGAAATGTGATTCAACATCTCTTACCCTGTCCTTTTACTAATCAAAAATAAAACTGATCAAGGGTGGCCAGGCTACTTCAGGCACAATGCTGTAACACCCCATGATGATCTTATACTTAACTACATAGCAAAAGGGAAATTCAGCATATATTAAAAGGCATCACATCTCATGACATCGACGTCACTAAACATCTGTTTAGGTCCTCTTCATGAAGAGTGCTCAACAGATAACATTGTATCTGATATTCAATATCCTGAGCTTTTTTTTCCCTCCTCTAATACTATCAAATATGTTTAAATGCTCTTATAATTTTCAATCATTCTTCATAGGCAAAACTTCTCCTGCATTCCTATCTCTTCCTTTGCAGTTAATATGGTGCTCCCAGGATCTATGTGAAAAATGGTAAGTAAAAAGTAGACCTATGAATATCATACCTTGTGGTGACAGCATAGTTTAGGCTTGTGCATCTTGCTATAAGAGACAGAACTCCTGGTCTCTGACCCTACATTTTTGACTGACTTTTCATGTGAGCTCTGCCATTTTTGTTTCAGTGAAGGATCCTACAACATGCATAATATTATTTAGTATATGCAGGTTGAATTTGAGAAGCTCTGTTCAGCTAAAGACATTTAAAATATCAAAATACAAAATATCAAAATCATTACAATGAACATTTATGCCACGCACATATAAACATCCCCATTTCAAGGATGACAAAACAAAAAACATCTAAAAACAGTGCTGACACTGGTGTGACATCCCGCTAAAATCAAGGGAGCTGTGTTAAACTCCAATCCTAAACCACAAAATTCCAAATCTCATGCTGAAGAGGATGCAGACTCCAGTTCCAGATGTTCCTGTACTTCAGGTGATGCTGTACAGGAGAGCAGCAAGCAGAACCACCAAAGGACAAGAAGCAAGAAACCAAGCCATCGAAACCTCTCTCCCTGGCCTTTCTTCACTCTTTATCAAGACCTATCACATCTTCAAGTGTTTCCTCATACCCAGAGTGACTGCAAAGCCCATTTCACAGCTGCAGACTATTGCTGCAGCACCCAAACTTCCTGCTGCTTTTAAATAACAGCTTTGCCTGAATTCAAGAAGCTTTAAAGCTCTTCTTCTTTCCTAAGACCAAAGCTACACTTTCAGTAGAGCACAGCTGCCTTTCTATAATTGTGAAAGATTTAGCTAAGCTGAAGGCTGAGCTTGGAGGAAGATGTAATATTGCACAGTTCTAAAGAGAGGTTTGACTCAAGAAAAATACACTTCTATTCCACGGCTTCACTTGATAGTTTGAAGACAGAATAACTGCACATGTGGTGGTTTTGTCTCAGCTGGTTTCACAAGAGTCAACACTTCTCCTTTTTTAATTTGATATGATAGAAATTAAGCAGCAAAAAGAATGAAACTCCCTGAAGAACATTCTTCTTTTGCTATGTTTCTTAACCATCTCACCAAGAAAACTTCAGCAATCCAATGAGAAGAAAGCTCAGCCCAGCACTCAAAAAAATTAGATACTTCTTCAGTTCTCCCTGGCACATTATCCCTATGGTTCATTTTGGATTTACACAAGTGCTAAGCAAAGCAGAATTTGGCTGCTTTCTCCCAGGTGGTCTGACACATTTACTGCAATGTGCAGGTATGCCCATACATTTTATATGTATGTTAAGCACACTCCCCAAACTGAAACCGTCTCCTAGAGAGTCTGCCTAGGTCTCTGTCTGATTTTGGCTTCATTTACTCCCTTGCAAATGAAAAGCAGTTCCACTGAAGTCAGTGAGGTAACACTTGTATTAAACTCGTGTGAGATCATGTCAGAGCCATGGTCCATAATAAAACCAGCTGCCATTAACCCTTCTACAAGTTTCCATTCATTAGGGGTTTTTTTGCTTGAATTCACATGAGCAATATCCATGGGCCAAGAAACACATTTTAGAATGACAGCTATTTCCCCTCGCTAAAAACTAGAAAGTGCAGCAAACTATCCCAATCCTCACTGAAGAACTACAGCTTATTGTATTTTGTTAATAAACAGAGGTGTTTATGGACAAAACATGTGTGAATATACTTTGGGGAATCATCCTGCACTGCCTAGAGGAAAGGGACAAGATGACCTAATATGTCTTGCGCAGGTTTTCGTTTTTAGTTTTGTGTTTGGTTTTGGGGGTTTGGTTTTTTTATGCCTATAGCTTCTGGTATTTAATTCTATGTCAGGGAAAAAGCTTGAATGTAAATATTTAAATTCAGCCTCAGCGACCCATAAGCACTGAACCAAGATTGATGAGACTGGTTCTATACCTGCTAATGCCAACAGCCTTTCCATCAGTGACTTTCCATTGCCTTGAAGAGTCACAGGAGAGAGAAATAACGTACTTGGATTATAATGTTTTTTCCAGTTCATCACACCAGCCTCCAGACTTTCAGAACTGTATAACTGTATTTTGTCGTATAAGTCAGATTCATAGTCTGTCACCACTTCAGTCTGTTCATTTATAACGTAACACGTTTCCTACACTTATAGTAAATTCCTTTCATTTTTTACTTACAGGAACTGATCTTTATCAGATACTCTGATACAGAAGGCAAACACACCATTACTCCTTCACCTCTTGTTAATATTAAAGTTTGCTCTATATTGACTCCAAGAAAGGAGGTCACATTATTGTGACCTACCTATTACAGAAGGTAGTGAACAGATGAAAAAAGAAAAAGATGCCTATTTTGGAAAAACAATTGGATTGTTAGAGTAGATGGCCCAGTGATGACTAACTAATATTTTGGTTTGACAAGTGAAGCAATAAACATCTTTACTGACCATGGAAGTCCTTTATAAGGCAACGGACAGAAGCTTTAAAGCGTTTGACAAGCAGAACAACAGGGAAGGGTGTTGTTCTGAAAAACTTTAACGCAAACCAAAAAACTTGTCTTGTAAAATGATGAGTTTGACAGCCTTTAACAAAGACCCCAACAAACAAAGGGAAGGGGAACTCCCAATCACGGCCAGTGTGGAGCAGCAGAGTTGAACAACACAAACTTCTGCAAAGCTTCTCTACCAGTAGCCATAACAAGATTGCACAAACACTGAGCTTGGCCACAAATTACTTGGAGAAGGGTAAAAAAGCAGGGGGAATAATTACTCCAAAGCATATATCATTTACACTTCCTTCTTTTAAAAGGAAAAAAAACCAAAGCAGTCTCACATCTTCCATTTGGGTTCAAGAAGACTGAAGAAAAAATAAAAAGTATCTTCAGCTATGCAACAATACTTATTGCATTCAATGTGCTTATTATTTGCAGACTTTTTCCAGAGTCTTTAGATGCCATTTAAGAGGCTGATAGGCTACAAGGTTTCTTATAAACCAAATCCTGAATGTAGAAATGTAAAGGTCATATATTTGGTTATTCTGGTCTCCAAACTGGCTATCCTTGATGCTTTTAAGAGCTGGGAAACAGAAGAATTCACAAGAGTTACTATTGCATTAACCAATTGTCACAACCTGACAGTGCTTCATTTGGCCACATTAGGGTTCCTCAGTAGGCATATCTCAGCACGACTTCATGATAATAGTCAAACAACCTCTTGCCAGAAGTATTGACATCCTGAGACGAAAAGTAGCAACATCTCAAAGCAGGCCTAATTCACATGAACCTGCTCTTTGAATTAAAAGTTCTTGGCTTTTCAAGAGAGCCAGTTTCACCTCTAACAAAATAACAAAAAAACCAAAACCCACCTCTTATCATTGAAGAGGTATCAGATATACAGCACTACCAAATAGAAAGGTCTGCTTTCCTGAACACTAGATACAGAAGCACTGCCAAGTGTCAAAAAGCAATTTTCTGGTACTGAGAAGCCAAGCCATTTGAATGCTGCTGGTCAATAGGTACCCTAAACTGCCAGTTAAATCTGTTATCATCCCATGACAGGTCACCTCTAAGAAACTCTTTCCTGACATGGACAAAAATTCATCTTTCCAATTACACTTTTTGAAATTTGTAGACGTGTTTATATGTATACAAAAATAGAAGCTGAACCACATCTCTATCACAGAGAGGTCCTTCCTGGGAGGCACAATAATGTTTTGGGGGAGTAGAAGACTGGTTTCAAACCCAGCCAACCTGTCCTGTGGGTGACTACATCCATTTTAACCTTGTCAGCTTAAGCAGCCTCAAAACATGAGAAACTGGATGGGTGCAATGGGGCGTGTAGTCTGTGAGATCAGACTGATCGATCAGCCCTTCTGGCCACTCATCAAAATTACACAGCAGTAGGATCCAAGACATAATCTCTAAATCTTACCAATATGACACAAACATTGCCTTTCTAAGGTACTCAGTGTAACACAAAGAAACAATAAAATCTACAGAAAACCTCCAACAAGCAGACAACTTTATGTAGCATCATTGCTGCAGTGTCTTTATGAAATAAAATGCAACTAGACTGTCTACTTTATGATTTTGATGTCAGAGAGACTACTGATCCCTAACAAAAATAAACTGAGAAGTAAGAATGTGAACACAACTATACTCCAGGGACTTTACATCTCAATGTCATCTGTGTAGGGTTTCACTGCAGAAACTGATGTGGTGGAAGGAAAATCCCTGAAGGGTGTGTGAAGCACTGGGAGCCCACTGTCTGCAACTCCCATGCAAAACACATGGTTCCCTTCCTCTCTCAAAACTCATCCCTATTCATACACACATATATTTCCTATTTGCTTCACTCCTGTGGTCCCATCACTGTCTCTGACATAGTGGCATTTAATCATTGTTTTCATTAAAGTTAGTGCTTTATAACTCGTGAGAATAAGATTTTGTCTGCTTATCCCAGCCTTTAGTCATCTAAATCCATAACAGATGGACTGAAAACAGGGGACCTGCATTTATATACACCGGTAGAGGAAACGCCTTTTTCTTGTTTGGATTGTATAGGGGGAAGGAGAGGAAAAAGGCTGGTGTGCCTGGTTTTGTGGGGGAGGGTTAAGTGGCAAACCAAACTGACTGCAGTTTACAGGGGTCCAAATAAAGGAACAAAAAAAAATAAAAATAGTTACAGAGCTTTTAATAACACACAGCAGAGAAAACTGCAAACAAACTGGAAGCAAAAGTTGCTGCTTTTCCTTTTTATTGTCATAAGGCATGGCTCCTTCGTCGCATACTGTGTCCAGTGAATAAGCCATTTACTATTGTGGATGGAGTGAATGAAGCTCAGACCTTTCCCATATATGGCAGAGCCTTTTAACCACCAGGGAGCAAACGAGCATGGAATTTTACTGGCTTTCTGGGTTTGCAGTGCCCTCTCTTGTATGAAATATTATTTCCCAGTGAATGCTCATTACTGGGATTTTGACCCAATTTCCTGCTGCCATTGTCCTTTATGAATGTGTAGAAAGCCAGACAAAAAGGGACAGCTTCTGATAGCAAGGAGCCCACTGTGAATTCTGAGTAACTCAACAAAATCAAACAGACTTGCACTAAGATAACTGAGATGGGACCCTTTTTCTGGGGAAAAAAAAATCCAGCCTAACAATATGGTTTACATCACTGTACAGCTGCTGAAATCAAGATCAGATTCAGGCCAGCTGATGCCCAGCTTAAAATTTTTCCCTCATTTTCACCAATACAGCTGAAAACAGACAACTGATGTTTAAAGTTACTGGGATAGCGGTAGGGAAATTCTCAGCCAGCCTGTTTTTGTCAGTGTAACATACATTAGCCACAGAAATGCTTGGCTCAGTATCATCTGGATTGCTTAAACACTCTTATTCATATTTACAGCAATTAAAATGCTGCACTTCAGTCTTTATAATCCAAGTTTTGTTTGAAGTGGCAAAGTAACAGCTGTGGCTTATCAGACATCTAAATAAAACTCCTTATTTTCATAGCAGGGGTGTGGCCCCGCGTATGGGGCTAAGCTGTTCCCAAAGCTGTACGAAGCAGCAAACTCTCTCTTCTCTGAGGACCCAGGGGTGCAACACTCCAAAGCCTCCCATGAGGGATGTTGGCCAGAGGCATTTTGCAGCACTGGTAGGTTAAGCTATACAGGAAAATGAGAGCTGACCTACCTCTTTCCCAGATCTTAGAGCTAACCCAACATGCTTGCATTTCCAAAGGTTGTAGCCAAGCTCTACTAATTTCTCTTCCAAACTTACCAGGTTTAACTAGGCCAGAATAAAGCCAAATTCTCCCCCGGCTCAAAGACTTTTGAAATTGCTGAGAGAAAGCAGCTTATCACTAGGTCATTAGGAAAAAGCATACAGAAAGTCCTTTGCTCCATCTGCAACTGACCCCAGAAAATTGAGCAGAAATTGTATTTGGTACAACAGCTTCTACTAGAAAGTGATGATCTGGACTATCAAACAAGCACCGCCAGGTCCTCTGAAGAGGTGGGGAATTAAAAAAGATCCTGCCTTTGCTTCTGGGGTGAGAGAGAGATTTTACCAGGGTGAAGGCTGTGGCTCAAAAAAAAAAGAAAATTTGGGGAAGGGATAAGGACCATTTCACCAGTAGAGAGCTCATTGTCAAAGAAAAGAATGAAGTGGGAAAAGGGTAGTAACATGCCCTATGGCAGTCAGAAAGACAACAGGAACATCAAAGCCTTGCAAATAAGAAACAAACAAGGGTCTGATCATAGACTCCTTCACTTGGGCAGTGCTCCCTTTGAAGATGACTGGAATCCAACTGGCACAAGTCTGCAGGACCAAACCTTGACTTCTGAAGAAGCACAGGAACCGCTGTTCCTGTGCTTACTCGGCGAGGATTCATTTAGCCCCCACAGTTTCTCCCTAGCTGGAGCCAGCTGCTTTGGAGAAGGACATAAACCAAACTGCCAACAAATCCTAGGAACTTTGTTTATAGAGCTGTCACAGGTTCAGACTGCCTTAGCAATTGGATGAATCATAAATGCTAGTTCTCCTTCACTGCAAGCTATTTAACTTTTCAGAGTGCACACAGCAATTTCCATGCCACTCACATCTCCCACATACTCGAAGGAAGATTGGGAAGATCAGTGCAGGTAGAGAGGGGTGTGCATGTACACACACACACACATTTATGTACAATGAAATTGTCTTCATTTAGAAATTCCCCTTTGGCCTTTTACATTCGCTGGCCCACAGAGTTATTCAGCTGAATAGATCCAAAACCATTTGCATTTACAGCAAAACTTTATCTCCATGGATCTATTTATAACCCTTCTATGAGCTAAATTCCAAAGATTTTTTTTGCCATTTAAGGACATAAACCAGAAAATGTGCAAACGGGTGGGTTCCACTTTGCTTCACACCCTCCACAGCAAGTCTCAAGGGAAATCCTCTTTATTTGTATTCTGTACACAAGAGGGTGTGGAAACATGTAATGTTGTTTCCATTGCCTGAAATCTTTCCCTGATATTTTCCTCACAGCAGCCTGGCTCAGACCCAGAAGTTAAAATTTCAAATGCTCTCATCAGCACAAAGCTGGACAAGCAGATAAGATTCAGCAGCTTGCTTAGTAGTTTCTCTTCCAAGTTTATGACACTATAGTGGGTCTTTAAGCGTTTTTGCTACATACATGGCAACATCGGACACAGGCGCACCCTCAGATGCAGCAAGCACAGTTAAACCTGCAAGCACCTAAGAAATCCCCTCTAGACACGTCAGTACAGCATCACTACTGAGTCTGGCCCTTCTTTCACATCACACACTGGGCTGTGGTGGTTTTATATCCACAATCTAAAAGTTTACTTTCTAGCAAAATACATACTTGTGTGAACAAAAACAACAAAAAAAAAGCATATGTTCTTGCTTAAAATTCAGTCAAAAATAATGTTTCAGCCAGTGCTTAAACTTGGCATTTTGGTATTACAAATTCTTGATAAACACAAATAAATTAAGACCAAGCAGCCCCATGGGCTAATGGCACATGTTATCCTCTACCTGAAGATAGAGAAACCAACACAAAGCCATTAAAAATGAGTAACAAGGTATTAATGACCACAGGAAAAAATTCAGAAACCAAATTACTCCAGTGGTTTAAGGTTTTTTCCTTTCTCTCTTTCTCCTGCTTCCTGGGTTATTTGCTTTTGCCCCTGCTGCAAGCCAGCAGGACAGTCTCCACAAGCACTTCTTCCTGGCTTCAACCCGAAGTCCCATAAACATTGCTACAGGCAGGATTTTCCCATCAGGAGCTGCCCCTGTGCTTCACAGACAGACTTATTTCTTCTCAAGGAACAGATACAAAGGGCAGGGAAATAGGCATCAGTCAACAGTGGCGGTACATCACCACAGGTGGAGGACGGTGCCCAATCTCAGAGTACACCCTCCTCACCACCAGGGAGCCCAGCAAGCCTGGCCACTACTGCTGGGTGCCCAGCAGTTTCTGGCAGACAAAGCAGTGGCCAGGACGTTTGCAGATGAGAAAGTCGAGCAAGCTGCATTCCTCACAGGGGCAGCTAGTGATGCTGCGCAAGAGGGACGTGGTAGGAATCATGCTGCTAATGTTTGATATTTGCTTGGCAGCCAGGCTGCCAGCCCCACACTATTTATCAGAAATAAGCATAATTCCAAAGAAAAAATACATGAAAAGAAGCACTTTCTTATACAGCAAAGTAACGGTGTTACATGCCCTAATGCTTTCAGTTAATCAAATCTGTTTGAAGAAAAACAAGAGCAAGCTCCCCCAGGGGTGGGAGGGATCCTAAATTACAATGTACTGAGAGCCCTTCCCCACTGGGCTAGCTAAACTTTACAAAAGCACCAGGAAAGGCAAAAAGAAATTGTTACATAGTTCAACTGTCCTGTGACCTCAGTGTTTCATCCAGAAAGGTCAGATCTAATCTGATCTTCAAATGCCTTTGAGTCAAATTTCAGCCTTAGCCAAACCTTGACAAACCATTTGGAGACATGCAACAGCTACAACTTCCCAGCAAACTCAGCAACAAAAAATTTAAGTGCCAGCATGTAGGTAGATGCCTTATTCCCAGCACAGATCCCCCCCAAACCATTCTCACCAGGTCGTGGGGCTTTAAGTCACCCAGGAGCTGCGAACAAAACCAGCAAACTGGCCTCTGTACATGCACATTTCTGAAGGTGAGAGCTTTGGTATGGAAGCAACTTTCTTGTTACAGGCTGCCAGGGGGTAGTTACTAAGAAGAGACAATTTTAACGAATGAAAAGTTGCTTTGAAGATAGACTCCCACTCTCTGTGGTCACAGGCCTGTCTGCCTCAGGCTTTGTACACCTGGAGCACAATCCTGCAAACTCCCCACAAAGCTCCCGTCAAAGGCAATGAAAGGTTCATGAGATTGTTCTTCCCATTCTGTCCTGTTACCTTTTTTGGTGCTCTCTCTGGTACGCAGAAGAGTCCAGACAAGCACTGCAGATGGACAGCTAATGCTGCTCTCTCAGCCCTCTCTTTCTTATGCATATATGGTTTCCTGTCCCTCTTTGTTCACACAGAGAAATCAAATGCACCAAGCTATACCCTTGGCAGATAGGGGTTAGCAACTCCACCAATATTTAATTGAAATTGTAACTCAGGCAACCAACAGAATAGGTCTCATATAAGCAACTATTGAGAAATCAGAGTCTTTTAGATGGTCTGAAGGGCATTTAGATGCTGCTTGTCCTGCAGAAGGCTTGCAGGCTCTCACTTTCCTGCAATGGAAAGATCACCCCCCTAAGCACGGCCACTTCACTTGCATGCAAGGAAGAGTAAAGCAAGGAGGACTTCTTGATAGACCTTCCCTGTCGTCTTCTCTTCATATGACAGAAGCTACCTCCCAGCAGGCAACCACGAAAAAAAAAAATAAGCTTTCTTCCGTCTTTTATTCTCACCACCTGGAATCAGTAGTACTGCACCTTAACCCTGTGTGGCTCCAGATGGATGCTGACCAGTACACCTCCAGGCATGTGTGGCCCCATGAATGAGACTTTGAGGAATAAGAAATCTTTCCATACCAATGCACTTTAAATTTCCTTCTAATATCAACCAGAGGAACTTATAACCTCACTTCACCTTTCAAGTCATCTAGCTTTCAGTGTCTCTTTCACATTGTGTATCATTGTTAGGCAAGAAAAAAAAGGCACAAGGGAAGTTACACCATCCTCAAGCATGTATTAGGAGAATAAGCAGCCTATGTCAGTCACTGTCAAACTGTATTCAGAGTATACAGGACTCCCCTTACATCAGATCCTGCATCCGTTAATAATGGTATTGATTACACTAAGACTAATCCTGTGAATGAAGGCTGTGGAATTGATCTCTTTGTCATCACATGCTGCAACAAAGAGGAGTCTTCAGGAAACACAAGTTATCTCAATTTCGTCTCTGGTTCATAGGCGTCTTATCTGGTGTTTCTCCCCTGCCACTAGGATTTACCTACTGTATTAATGTGTGTAGATTTTATTGACTGAGATATTTGCCTATCAGAAAGGCTCTGGAAGAAGGTCAGACCTGTACTTTTTTTCAAGTATATTGAAAATACTTCAGATCCACTTTACCTTAAAGGCAATTTAATTAAGCAGATAGACCACTTAATTCCTTGAGGCATCACTCCATTGTAATTTATGTTAAAACAGCCCATTTCACTAGTTTTGGCATATGTAATTTTAGGACCCCATCCTGTCCCTCCATGGCAGGAGAAAAAGGTATGAAACTTGTTTGCAAATTCATATGATCACACAGAACCTACTGCTACATTTAATGAGGCAGAAAGAATGGATGCAAGGTCTCAGGGTTCTTTGATGGCAAACCATACAAGAACAATCATTCACAGTATGGTACCTAAAATAGACAAATTATAATAAATACAAAGTTCTCACAAAAGAAACACTCTGCCTCCTTATTTTCTTTGAGCTGCTGCCAAGGAAGGAGTGTGTTACTTTCACAAATTATTCTCTTGTATGCCTTTTAGCAAGAGCAGCCTCATCAGCTAGGCATAAAAAACTAGGCATAAAAAACCAGGCATAAAACCTGCATACTCTGAAAACAAATACTACACAAAAAGAGTTTTAAAACAGTTATCTTGCCCATTCTTTCAAATAGTATATGCTATATGAGAAAAATAAATTCTATCACTGCAAGTCTGGCCAGAGGTTACTAGTTTGGTCAATGTCTGCCGCTCCCAAGTATCCATCTGCAGCTAAGTTCATCCCTGTCTACACTTTCCCAGCTCTCTTTCTGAGAAATTCCCTGCTATGCAGCATATCATGTATCAGCTGCCAGCCTTGCACAATGCTTTCAAACTGTCCGAGCATGTCAAAGGAGCCTGGAAGGAGAGCCTGCTCGCCGGCTTTCACCAGCAGTGCTCTGACTGACACAAACGCAGACCCAGACTTTTAAGAGCTCCGGTCCCACCCAAGTGTATTTTTTTTTTCTCCCTCTTTTAACAGGAAAGACAACTTCACAAGAAACATTCTGGCAAGACGCTGCTGTGGATATTGCAGGCTGAAGACAAAAAAGGATGCCATCTATTGTCAACAATTCTTCTATGAAAGGCTGCCATGACAGACATCTGCTTCAGCAAGGATTGGATCAGTTACATTAACCAGAGCTTTACTGTATCTGTATCAGTTACGCCAGGAGGCTTCCTTTACAGTCAGGCTGTTCTGAAAGCCCAGGTATTAAATTGCAAAATTAAAAACGACTCACTAGAAATTACCACAGTAAAAACTTATTTCATTACAGTATTTTTTTTTTAAAGAAGAAAAAAAAATGAAAAAAGGACAGATAGGTTATTGGTCCTCTAACAAGCCTGCTGCAGGATCTCCAACAGAGTGAGACCAGCACAGGTCCTGCCTTGCACCCAAAGACTTGTCCCTGCACCTTCTCATTCGGGTCC
>NW_009693745.1:0-31924 GCF_000703405.1 Apaloderma vittatum
ATTTAAAATTAATTTAAAACTTAAAAATTTAAATTAATTTATAATTATTTATTTACAATTATTTTTAAATTATAGGACCCTATATTAAGGTCAAAATCTACCGTAGCATACCATACCAGAACAAGCAAACAATCAATCTATGTTAATACAGACTTTTTAGAAAAAGGGAAATCACTGAAAAGGAGAAGATGACTGATCACACGCCCTCATGTAGAATTTCTTAAGTGAGGAACCTACTTTTCAGAGCTGTGGTCTCTGAAGATGTAAAGAAAAAATATTTTCTCATTGCAGTTTAATAATTTTAATTAAAATCAGTAAACATGGATATCAGATTCATATACTAAAGTTTGGGCCAGAGAAGGAGGAGAGAAGAATTTAATGATAGATGGCAGGATAAAAAAGCAGACAGTGGGACGAAAAATGCAGAAGAAGTAACTGAGAAACATGCTACTTCATTTTCAGTGGTTCTGTTTCCTGCATTTTGCTATTGTTGACCTGTAGGGAATCCTTAAATCAGGAACAAAGTGTTCTAAATCACCACAGTACTACATTTTAACAAATTACCATTTCTCAGTTTAGTCTAAGTAACCAACTCTGCGATACTCTAAGTTTGTTTTGACTGCAGAATTAAATACCTTAACTTAAACCATTATCATTACTCCATAATGAATATTAATCACTTTAGAAGAGCTAGAGAATCTTGCTGTAAGAGAAAATGATGTGAAATTAATATATACAAATAGGGTATACTGGAAGCACTGAATACTCTATTTTGACTTCCTGTAATTGTAGCTATTCCAACATGAAGTTATGAAAAACCTGATTCATATTTTTCCCTTGAAAAAAAATTAATTAAAAAATGAACATGATATTTCTTTTTTCCCTAGGTTTGGGCAAGAGAATTTGCTGGCTTTTCACTATCCATTTCCACTGCTAACTTGGATAATCTTGACAGAAGATTCACAACAGCAAATAGCGCTAACCTTTCACACTTTCAAAGGTAACAGCAGATGAAAACACAAGAGTGGAATTTCATAAAGGTGTGATACCAATGTGAAGAGACATCCAATGAGAAAATGTAAGGCTCCCATTCAAGTTCCTTCTTTCCATGCAGGACTTTCTATGACTAGAGCTTACAAATCTAAAAACCAATACTTTGTCATTGGTTTGGGATTTTTTATGTAGATTACTGTTATTGATACTAATAATTTTATAGATTATTGCAACTGTACTCATGTCCAATTGAATTAGCAGTGCCCAGATTTTCTTTTTAAGTGCGTTCTCCCTTTCTTGAAACTAAGATTGAATTACAGTGAACCAGATGGTTTAAAATTTTCCTTGCGGTGAGTTTTGAACACTAAATTATAATTAATACTTGTTTCTATTTTTTCTAAGAAAGCAGAAAAAAATCTTACTGAGAATCAGCAGGGTTTGTTATACAATGTTATACAGTTTCAGCTTTCTAAATATGAAAAGTACCTGGATGTTTTACTGATCTGCTTCTTTTAATTCACACCATGATTTCAGCCTTTTTGCTTAGTTTTACAAAAGTTTGCATTGGACAAAAAAAAGAAGGGGAAAGAGCAAACTTTTTGTCTTTTATCATGCAAATATGCAGGTTGGCTCTGCAATGGGCTGGACATCACAAGTCATATACTTCCTTTGAGACTTCCCTTTGTATATAGTTGCACCAAAAGTGTATGATTATATTCGACAAGGAATACAAGTGAGGACATATACGAAGATGAGATGATTACATAGAGCTGATATGGTGAGTTACACCTTTTTCTTTGCTATTTGCTGCTTAACTCTGAGGAAGAGAGAGAAGTAAAAGTACATAGCTGGTGTCCTTCAGATTAGTTTCCTAAACTTTCATGGGCAGAACCCCTCCTTTCCTCCAGGGTGCGCAAAACTGCTACCACCAGTGTTGCAAGAAAAGTAAAAAATAAGTATTTTTGTAATTAAATAAAATTATCTTGTTCTTTTTGAGATCTTAGTGGATGAGATCTGTGGTTACTGATGGCTTTCAGAGAGCGATACAACATTGGAAAGAGCATTGCCGTCCCACTTTGCTTTGGTCAGAGAATATCATAAATCACAGAAGGCTAAGCACACTGTGCAGTGCTTCCTTTTGACCTGATATAATAGACCTGAAAAAAGCACAATTTTGCTTCTTCTGTGATATATTTTGTGAATATAATTTGGATTTTTAATACTGCAAACAGAAATGTGATTTATATTCATTATCAAAAAATGAATGTTCAAATTATTGGAAGTAAAAATGAATACTACTTGAATAAGACGGACATCATGAGAAATGATGAAACTGTCATTAGGTTCTTCAGGAGAAAATCTGACTTGGTTTTATTTGAAAGAGATGGAGCAACAGTGCATTTCAAATCTGTGATATTTGCATTAGACCAACAGTTTACTAGCCCAGCCGAGTTGTTTAAGGCTCGTGTCCAAGCAAAAGCAACATCCTAATTATTGTCAAATCACTGCAATTGCCTGGTGGCACTTTGGCTATTGTATTCCCATCAGGCATGACCTCACATTCTGCAAGCTCTCTCCAAACGTTGACTGAATTGGTCACTTATTGATCATACTTCCATGCGAATGCAGTGTAACATTTCACATGCAATTGAGATGCTTATTAATTCAGAGGAGAGGTGGTGGATTGATTCCCACAGGAATCCACTGAAACATACATTAGGTTACCAGGAGAAAGAAAGATACTGAGAAAAAAAAAAAAAGGATATTGAACTCTGCATTTAAAGTGTATCTTTTATTTACAGTCTTCTGAACGCAATTGCTTCTTTAACTGCACCAGTGTTTAAAGAAACCGTATACAGTATTTTCAGCTAATTCCAAATGCTCATATTAAAAATTGTGAAACATGCACAATTGAATGAAATCCTCAGATACTGTGAAGTTAACAGATACGCTGAACTACGAAAGCCTGCTCCTCTCTGAGCATTAAAGAATGCATCTTTGTGGGCTTTTTGTATTTGTTATAGTGAAAATATAGTCCACATACAAATTCTTTTCAAGACAACAATATTAAACAAAGAGAAAAAACGTAGACTGCAGTGCATAGAGTCTTAAATAAATTGCTTTCTCATTTATTTGGAAAATGTTCTTGAACGCTGCTTGAATAACATTATTTTACTGTCGGTTTTACAAACATCTGGTTTAATTGAACTCTAGGGATATAGGGACCTAAATTCTGATTTGCTTTGTCATTAATTAGAAAGGAATGTAAAATCTTATATATATATAGCATACTTGGCTGTTGTGAAATAAATTATCGGTTACTTCTCCAGACAGGTTCTCAAATATCAACTCACAAATACACAGGACATAATTACATGTACTTTCAAAAGAATATATCATAAACCAGAGTTCTTTACACCGCTTCCATGGCTAATAATTTATGCAGAGTTCTTAACAGTTGGTTAGAAGCAAATTATGAAGGGCATGACATTGAGAGGACATGGGTTTCCAAACTAATAGAAAACTATATGGTGTTATTTCACTGAAGCTGCACCATGGCTGTGAACCGTTAAGTATTTAATTCACAGAATTTTTTTTGTGTGTGGAATTTAAAGGCCTGCATTTATAGTTTGATTATTCTTCTGTATACAAGCAAATTAATCTGTGTTCAGCTTTCCTTCCTGTTGGTTGGTGTTTGGTCTTGGTTTTTGTTTTTTAAAAAGTACTAAAAGTGTGAAGGTTTTCATTAAAATTTTAATTACAAGGAAAAAATTTATTTTAAAACAATGTAAATTCAGAATTTTCTACAGAGGAAAACAGATGAACTTGGTCGTTCATGTTGCCCGAAAAGGATACTAACAGAATTTCAGCTCTGCACTGACAAGCTATTAAGGATATCCAGTTGCATATGTTCACAGATTAAATCTGGAGTTTTATACTATTTAGAAGCTGATCATTGAAATAATCTATCTTGTTTTCTTCACTTAACTCACGTTAAAATAATTTCTAGAGATCTTTTTAGAGAATTCATTTACCTCTAGCCTAGCCACACTTCAGAAACTACTGGCAGAAAACTTTTACACAGAGCACAAGCACAAGGGGTTTGGGCTGGTTTGGATTTTTTTCACATTTTCTATAATATTTTGATTGAGATACTATTTGGAGGCCAAGTACAAATTTAATTATGGGGTTTTGCTACTAAAAAACGATTAGGGCAGATTCATGAACCAATTAGACCAATTGCTCTTGTGACTCCTTTTAGATTTAGTAAGTACTTTTGTCTTTTATCTACTGCTAAAGCCATAATGAAGCAGATGGATTTCAGTTGCTCTGATAATACTCGGAGCGTTTTTCTTTTAGTCTCGGTAAAGTAAGCAGGGAGGGATGTTAACCAGCTGTATAAACTACTAGCACATCTTTCAAATTAAACGGATATTTGGTCATTGCAAATGCCCAGTTACAAGTTTCCAGGCTGTGTATGAGCTGCTTTAAATTAAGTGAAGATTGGTAACATTAGTTGGTAATCTTCAGTATTTAATATGAAACTTGTATGTGTAGCCATTTGTTGCATATTTAATTGATTTAGTCATTTGATATTCTCAGTCTGAGATGGCAGGCAACACCACCAGCACAAGAAACATAAGGTTTATTTGGCATTCTTTAGTGTTGTTTCTGAAGATAGTAGAAATACTTGGGTACCACAGAACAGAGGTAGTCCATGTCTGTAAAAGTGGCACGAGACGTCTTTCATCATTTTTATGCAAGTAAACTGAAATCTGAGAGCTGTTATTTTCTCTTGCACAGCAATTTCTGTTCTTCCAGAGAAATCAACATTTCTCTAGTAAGATTATTTCAGATATGTTACTTGTATTTCATAAATATAGGGAGCAACTTGCAAAACCAGCATTAAGGTTGAGAAACAAGGAAAATAGAATGTGTAGGAAAGAAGTGTTTTGGTTAAATGGTGGTCCTGCTTGACCAGGGGGATCAGGCACAATAAATTCCAGAGATGCATTCCCATCCTCAACCGTTCTGTGAAATAGTGAGTTATGAGCAACTTCGGTGGTTTTCCTTCCTTAGAAATGACAACAATCTATGATTGCTATTTTTGGACCTCGTACGGTGTACCAGCTCTACCCATGATGTTTGAACTGCTGGAAAACAAAACCGTGAAAAAGCCAAACCAGTAGGATCTTAGACTTACAAGGTAAGATTTATTGACGAGTGGTCACGTGTGATTTCTGTTGATTTCCATTTAACTGATGAGTATAATCTGAATTACAGCAAAGACAACTCTGAGTGATAAACACTACTGTTTGTATCCCAATGCCCTTGCTCATACAAAGTACTACGTGCCCCGTGGCCTTGCTCATACGTAGTATAAGTGTTTTCTCTCTCAGTTTCAGCTGAACAGTTAACAGTAAACATGGGTTTGATGGCTCCTGGTAATGTCCCTACAGAATACTTACATGCAGTATTTCAAGGGATAATGCAACAAGCCAGATTGTCCCTACTGGCAACTAAAAAGTGATGTTTGCATTTCTCAGATATACAGATTTTACTATAAATTCTACCTGTTGTAAATGCAACAAAATGTGGTGAGAAGTAAAATAATGAAAAGAAAAGAACTTGTTTTCTTTGAGGTGTATGTAGAAAAAGAGTGCATTTTTGGTATGCGTCTGCTATACGTGAGTACGGTCTTTTTAAAATTGTCACTGGCAAAATAATTTCTTTTCAAAACTGTGGTTGTTTAGTTAAATTTAAAAAAATAAATTATGCTTCAGTAATATTTTAGCATACCTGTGGAATAGGAGTATGATAGGGTGTCCTTTATTACACACTAAATTCTCCTTAAATGCTTTTAGTCCGTATGCAAACACAAATGAAAGACAATAATGGGAATAACCTTTTCCTGGAAGCGTGACACAAAATGTTATGCAATTTCCATTTCCCACTGCACTGTTAGAATGATCAAGCTTTGTCTGAATTTAGTATTTATGATTATGAATTATCTAGTTATAAGCAAATTCATTTGTGTAAGAAAATTATCTTCCATCAAGCATGGTTTTATCACCTGTGTTTTAATGCTCCAACAGCATGTTTATATTTGGATAATTAAAGGGATACTGTAAAGTCTAATTTGGTCTAAAAGTTACCCTAAAAAACCCCAACTCTCACAAAAATTATCATTACAGCTAAATATTTAGTAAATAAAATTGAGTTTATCCCATTGCACATGCATCACATAAGGGAATGGGATTAACTAAATTCAGTGTCCCCTGCACGCTCCAAAGTTGCACCAAAGTATTTTCCTGAAGCATGTCCTGATCCATATATTTTTTCCCACTGCATGGCCAGCTGAGAGTGGAAACTTCAGCTTATAAAGTTGGAAAATGTTCTCTTTTTAGGTCAATATATTTTTAAAAACTTAAAAAAAAACCCCAAAACCTCTCTCGAAGAATTAATAAAGCTTACTAGCTGGAGGAGAAAAATCATTTTATTGCTTTTTCTCCTGGGTTGTTTATTTTTGTCTTGCAGTAAGAGAGGATATCTTAATCTTATTGCTGTGGTATCTATCTGGAAATAAATTAATCTTTGAGTTTTTCCCCTCCACTCCTCTTTTGAAAAAATCTTTAATCCTTATACAAGTCCTACATGACAAAGAGACTTCCTATCAGGTTAGTCAGACTCTTCCAGTATCAGTCAGTTAACAGAAATATAGCACAGAAAGATTAACTCTATGTTACCAAGAGTGAAATTATTCAATAAAACTAGTAGATTCTTATTATAGATGTTTACTCTTAAATTATTAATAATTATGCTAGAATAGCATTACTAAATCAACAACTCTCAAAGTTTTTCTGGTGTTAACATTATTATGACTGCTTTCAAGAGGTCTCCTTCCTTGGAGCTGGGTGAAAAAGAGAGTAGCAACTGTGTAAATCCTAGTCTGTAAACCAGTTTTTAACTACAAAACAAGTAATTACTCCTAACCTGTGTTTATACGTTCCTGACTTTGATGTGTAAAATTTCTTGCTTAACTCTCTTCCCAGTGTAGTGAATGAAGGAGACAGTAAAGGAGGAGATCCTCAGGCTGTGTGAGTGCAGTGATTTTTAGCTCTTCAGATAAGACTGGGGACTTCATAAAAATAATTTCGGTGTTCACAATCTAATTCGCATTATTATCAGAATTCTGACTATTGCATGATAATGCTTACAAGGCAAATACTAGTTATGCCTTATTCTTCTCAGATTAATAATGTTATATTCCATAAATTGCTTTCCCTTGTCCGTAATAAGAGTGTGGATGACAAGGTATGCAGTACAAATGCTTTCCACCTGATGTAAAGGGAGCTGAAAGAAACAAATGAGACAGCATACGGAGGGATTTTACTCAGACTAGATATGTGAGAATTAAACAGGAGTTTATACAGGAACAGACAAATTTTTTACTTGATATACTTGCTTATAAACAGCAAATATACAAGCATTCATTTTATTAATTACGTAAAAGCAGAGTTCTTTCTTTCTGGGCATGTTGATGAAATAAATTAAGTGTTACAGACAGGGAAGAAAAGGTGTAATATATGACGAAGTAAGTAGCTGAATACGCTAAGGAGATGGAATATTCTATGTGAGATGTTACAATCTTCTCTCATTTTATTCCTACTGTGAAAATGCATCCAAGGTGCATACTAATAATACAGTGAATACAAATTCCTGTGCTAGCTATGTGTGGTCATCTGAGCAATCTTTTCAAGCAACTGTAAATTCTTGTCCCGAGATTCCCATCCCAATCATCCGCGTGTATTGCGAGGAAAACCTAGCTTAACATTTTCATCTATGTCTTGAGATTTTCTAACTTGCCTTAAATATTATATCAAAATCAGGTAATGATTTTCCTGGGTGTCACAGTTGCTTATTGATCGTGGTAGAAACATGATACAGTACAGTCATTCCCATCCTGGGTGTTTGGGCTTTCCGACACTCAGCTTAGACTAAGCATTCTGGATATAACCCTCAGTAAAGAGGAAAAACCACCTGGGATTGTTTTAGATATTTTTTTTAAAAAATGTCTGTTTCTAACTTAATTAGTCGAAATCTACCTGGTGAAGGTAGATGTTCGATATTTTACGTTAGCTGTGTATTTAGGAAGTTTAAGTATTCTAATAGTATCATCTACATTCTAAGCTCAGTATTTTACAATAGTGTCTCGAGCTCCTTTAAACATTGCTCAGGCACTCAAAGAAAGGCAGTTAAAGATCTATAAGAAGATCTTGAGAGCGCATTCAAGAATGACAGAGTTGTATGTGAGTGCTCTGGGATGATGTAGTTTACTCCAGTGTAACCTGGAAAACAAAATTAGATCACCTTTTGAAAGCTTCCTGATGAATTTTAGAGCACAAGTATCCTTCCTCACAGCAAAATGCATTTAGCACAGGTTTACTCGGATACCCGAGAGCAGAACTTGGCCTTGAAAAGCTTTTGCTGTGTTGTCTGCAAGGCCGTCTCCTCACGGTTTGGTTGGACCAAGTGACCTCCAGAGGTCTATTCCAAACTCAGCTATTCTGTGACAGGGGGTTAAGGGATGAGAAAAACAAATGTGGAATCCCAAGGGATCACAGTGTCTTTCATCATTCAACTGTGACGTTTTCTCAGTTGTTTAATCCAAACAATTATTCCTATGTATTTGTTATAAACTCCTGACTTCATTGATGAGTTAATGATTCTTCAATGGTATTTTCATGCATTCCAGATCAGTGGGTTTTTTCAACACTTCAGGTTTTGTGGGCTTTTATAATTCTAACTTTAATTTTCCCTTTCCCCAACACTCTAACTCTCTGCTGAACAGAATTCCTTAAATATTTTATCTTCATTATAAAACCTACTCTTAATTTCTTTTCTAGCTTAAAATCATAACACTACTCTTCACTCTTGCATTCATCTACTCTCGAGGTCACTGCTTTGACCTTATCTTGACTTTATGATGTATGAATTTTCTCGATTTCTTTCCGTCGTTCGATCATTGATCACTTTTTCCCTGTCTTTACAATAGATGTGCCAATAGCAATTAGTCTTGAACTACTTGTTATTTTGTGACCTTTAAAAAGGCCATGTCGCATGATTTATTTGCTTCTGCTCTGTGTGTTCAGATGTTGTTTGGCTGCAGGAGAATCATGGGCCTTCTCTGATTTGGTAATTCATTTCTTTTCTTCCAAATGAAAACCCATCAAGAAATATTGACATTCTCACTCCAGTGGAGACTAGTAAATGTTATCTGGAGAACTGTTCTGTTTGATTTCCTAATTTTAATTGCTTGAGGCAATTCCTCCAGCACTTAAATTAATTATAACAAAAGAGACTTCTAGACACTGTCGAGTGAATGTGGTTCTGCTGAAGAGAGCAGCAGGATCTGGGATGCAGAAGAGGATGGAAGGAGGAGGCAGGTGTCACGTGGTGGCAATGGGGAGTGCGGCACTGACGAATTTAAGGGAAGTGGGAGAGAAGGAAGAGAAAAGGAGGAGCTTGTGGATTTCTTCTTGTGGAGAAACAGAACACTATTTTTAAAAGCTAAGAGGGTTTTTGGGTATTTTTCTATCAAGTTTTATGAATACATTTTAATGATTTTGCTTACTATTTTAAAATTGCCAACTTAATAGTTCTAAAAAATTTCCTTTTTTTTTTTTTTTTTTTTACTATGTGAAGCAACTGAAATATTTAAAAGCTAAATTTTAGATTTTAGGTCATTTTTTAACAAATGAATCATTATCTCTTCTCTTGAGTAAGCACAGATATCAATGTATTTATGTTAATATTTTTCCAGATTGCAATAGTTGTCTTTTTTTATTTTTTTCTGTATAATTCAAGTAGACTTCACAGGAGACATATTTGCCTGGAAGGGCTGGAAGAGGAAAATATCGATATAATTTTTGCTATTTGCAGTTTCTGCTGTTTGACCCACTGGTAAGCTCTGGCCTCTCCTGTATGTGAGATCTGGAGTCTGTATTTCAGACCAACTTGCAGAAAATTAAAGCCAGCCCATCAAAAAGAGTATGACTTAGTTATAATTTTCATTTATTTCAGACCTCATATACTTGTCTTAGTATATAGTAACTTGTTTTAAGGATCACTTTTACAATTTACTTATGTAAATTCTGGTATGAAATAAAATTTTACATAATAAGCAAAGTGCCACAGGCCAAAGTTCGAAGTCCTATCTCAAAGGAGAATTTATAAGTGAAAATCAAATCACTTATCTGGGAATATAACATTGATCAAATCCACAAGAGATGTTGTATATCTGTTACATTCAACAAATGCTCAACTTGAAACTTTATTTTTCAATACCCAAACACAGGAAAAACTTTTTCTGTTCAGGCTGTTTCATTTGCTGGGATTTAGACCAGATCAAAGTATTCCAGGTTAAGTCAAGTGCCCCAGTGACTGACAGTCAAGTTCCAGCTAAGTAAAATGTAATCCAGGCCAAAGTAATCCTTGGTTTGTGCTTATGCCTATGGAGAGTTGTATTTGTAGCATTATAGATGTCATACTATTTTGAACTGAACTAGGACCTCCGGTAATTTAACATAGCCTCACAGGTTTCTACCAAAAAAAAAGGGTGAAGTTGAAAAATATTAGTTGCTATTTTGTTTTCCTGAATCCAAAAGCTGAAAATCTTAAGCTAAAGCTTACAAGTTAAAAAAAGAATATAGCAAGCCTGATTTGTAAATAACCATCCCTTTCTCTCTTCTAATGTCCAAATGGAAAAGCTGTAGCCTTCTCTACTGCCTGGCCAGGCAAGGATGAAACATCTGCTTCTCTTATTCATCACTCTTAAAGTCCAGGCACAATTTGCTAAGAGGAGAGAACGAACCACCATGGAAAACCTTGGCCTGAAATAACAGAGGAAGACAGATAAAACTATGACACTGTTACTTGTGATGTGTAAAATTTAGTAGTGTTATGACCATCATGTGTAGATGAGTATTAAGACACTGGGGCCTTTTAACGTAGACCAGTTTGCTTCAACAGCTATTACAGACCAGGTACTCTGCAATAACTGCTCACATGCATGTTCTTCAGACAAAAATGAGGTAATGCGATGTGAATTAAAGTCACTGGCTTTAAATTAAGTTGAATTACTCTGTGTATGTTGTGAACTACGAGCACACGCATGGACAAAATGAACTAATTGAACAGAATAATTTAGTGAGACATAATTGGTTTGTGGGACTGGCCCTTATATCTTTTTTCTTGAGAAGAGGAAAGGATGAAGAAAAGCACGTGATGAATATTTGTCACATCTAATGAACTGGCAAGTGTTAAGACGGGAAAGTAATGTGAGAAACTTGTCCCTCTGAAAAAAATAGAGGCTTACACCTTGCTTTCAGACAATTTCTGACTCTATGAGGCAGTTTTAGACCTCTAAGTCTGCAGATCAGATTTCCAAGAAATAAAAAGTCTAATGACACAATCCTAGAAGGTGTTCTACAGAAAAAGAAAAACACACCAAAGTGAGTGTGGATGAATTTCTGCTAAGTACTACTTTTACTATTTCCGTTCAATAGCGGTCCGAAGGACTATTCAGAATTAAGGCCACAGTGTTGAACATGCAGAGAGCACAGGATAATTGTTTGTTTCATAAAGACTAGCAAAGAATTTCTTGAAGGAAAATGATATATCATCTAAGCAACCCAGATTTAAAGAACTCCCATTTATCTGAGGAGTGACTGTCATTAAGTGTCAGTATCCACCTTGGAAAGAAATGGCTTAGACCTCTGTAACAGCCACAGCAGCATCTGTAGCAAGGAACAGAGGATTTTTGAGGTAAAAATTACTTGCACACACTTTATCATTCACAGTCTGCCAATCCAGGATATTCTAAAAGGGAAGACTCTAGATTTTGCTAATAACAGGAATTAAGTTTGCAAAAGAAAATGTATTACAACTTAAAGAAACTTTTCAAAAAAATCTCACAGATTTTGCTTGGTGAGGGCTATAATTACATGTTCAACAGAAAGCTGGGTCCTGCTGCCAGAGATTTTTGTTTCAGTATGAACTATGAGCATTGTAACTCGAATGCATTTCACATTCAAATAAATGATGATAAGTGGTCCTATCCTACAGCCTTCTCCCAATAAGTGAAAGGTTTAGTCGAGGGGCCTTGCAGTGTGTTTCCTTGCATTGACAACATTTAGTGGATGAAACAACTCCTTACTATATTTTTCCAATTAAATTGCCTTTCGGCATTTCTGAGAATCAAATTTATATTGATGCCAGCTTTGGCTTTCTTGGCTGTGCTGTGCATTTCCAAGCCATGCCACAGCATCTAGGCCTTTATATTTTTTGTATTTTTTATTTTATTTAGAGATTCAACAGTTCCAGGAGGAAGATAAAGCACAGCAAACCCCTTACCTTGTCTGCAAGTCTATAAGGGAACAAAATCATTGTACCCCATCTTCCCAGAGGAGACCTCTGCAGAATCAATTTTGTAAAACGTGCACATCTTAGCAAAAGAAACTGTAAGAGATGAATTTTAAATTGCAGAGGTTGGCCAAGAGGTAAAGAAATTAAGACTGCTAAAGGAAGCTTCTAATAAAGATGTAAGAAGGAACCAAAAACAGAGATTTTAAATAGTTAGATTTATTCCCAGTGCAGATGCAGAAGGTTTCCATCCAAAAATAAAATTGAAGATATGGAGTATGTAGTAACCATAAGGGCTTACTTAGTATTAATTCTGCTTTATTTGTCATATTTATTTTCCAATAGTTATAAACTGGGTATTTTACTCTGCAAAATCTTCACCATAGCCCAGTCTATGCCCTCAGGGCCAGACCTTTACTTGAGTTCCATTTGCTGCTGATGTCGGTGTCCCTGTGGGCAAGGGGGGAGCTTTCTGAAAAAGGGGATGTTGGTGGGGAGCAGGACAATCTCCTCTTTTCTTTCCATCCACTGAAGCTGGAGGCACTTTTATTCCACTGGAGTGCACAGCAAGGTTTCCCTAGATGCTCAAGTCATCCAACTTGGATCATACTCAGGCTTTCACAAATTTATCCTGAAGTGGATTGTGGACTGCAAAATCCTAGATATATATGCTCCTTCTTAAGATGACACAGATGTCAAACAGAGCACGATTCTGCTTCTGGCTTAGGAGAGGCAACAATGTTAAACTGCCTGTCCAGTCTGCAAGCTAATCTGTGTCATCACCTCTTTGTCATCTCAGAAAATAATGAATGTAAAGGCCTTGACACAAGGACAGGAGCCCATTTTGGCTGTGGGTTTTTTTTTTGTTCTGGGTTAGCATTCCTCTCCCTCTCTCATTTATCTCTGTCAGGTACAATGTTTAGGAGTCAAAGACTTATGCACCTTTGCAAGAAGGTCTGATTTCCAGATCAATAGCGTCCTTCTAATATACCAATATAATCCATCCTCCACCATTAGGTTATCATGAATCAGAAACATGAGAATACAGTGTAAGCCCTTTGTTGCTTTTGGTAATTCATCCTGCTGTTTCAGGTCATGTCTTCTTTAGGTGTTTCAGTCCTTTTCATACAACTCCACAGTAAACACTTATATTTTGGCAGTGAGCCCAGGGTCTAAAAGAAGGTAAAAAAAAAAAAAGAGGAAAAAAATTCTTATGTTTCCCAGCCCTTCCTTGTAAATAAACTGCTAAAACTTCAATACTGTTACTGTCATTTTAAAACCAGAAAAGTTGCCACCTTTCTAAAAAACAGTAGTGCAAGCAACACAGCTTCGTACTTCTATAGTGTTTGACATTTTATGTGCAACAAATATTGACTCCAGCATTCCCCTGATGGAGCACAAAAATTCATTTTGTGAATTGTATTGACAGCCTAAGTAGGTTCTCTCTTTTTCACTTGAATAGGCTGCTCTAACTCAGTAATTCAGTCTTGAGGGTTTCGAATATTTACCTCTAGGATCTGGATATATTTACAGCACAACATATCTTGCATATTTCGTTATGCAAGAAACATAGGATAAAGGTTACCATGTAATCAAATTATTGTAAAACTTCATATAACATCCAAAGGATAAGCAGCTGTCCTCATACAATATCCCCTAGATTATAAAACGTGTATGAAGGAACAGGCAGAAGCTTCAGGCGGACTCTAAAGTGACATATTTCCAAGGTGGTGGCTTTAATTTGCCATGACTTTCAAGCCCCAGTCTGCAAGTCTCCTGCATGATGTCTGATGGCAGAGAAGGTCAAGGCAAATCTCCACGAATTTTATTTAATGAATCATAATTTGATTAGAAACACTTCTCGATGCTATCTTTAATGGCTCATCTGGAATATATAAGTTCTCCCAAAATGACAAGTTTTCTAAAAAATGTAGCAGTGAGTTAAGTTTCATATCTGATGAGCCCGACTTCAGAGGACTGTATCTCAGCTCATTTGAATCTCATACCCTTAACAGAGCAAGATGTTTTAGTTTTTATTTTTTCTTCTTGCTTGTGAAGTCATGCATATTTGCCTAGAAAAACAAAGATGAAAATTGCCCTCCTTTTTCAAAGGCTGGTTCAAGAAACTTCAGAAGTCTTCCTTTCTTTCTACTCATCCATCAACATTTCGAAAACCAACTGTTATTTCTCTTTGAGCTATAGCCGGTTCAACTAAATAGGATAAATCTGATCAGATTCATTGCGATTGGGAGAAAGTGTGGTAACAGCCATTCGTGCTTAAAATGACTTCGGTAAATGTTGCAGCTCTGTCAGTCGAGGGAGCTGATTAAACCCTATCCATAGTTTTCTATTATATGGACTTAGGTCAAGTGTTTGTCTTCTGACGTGGCTGCCTACTGTGAAAATTCATGCTTTATCACCTAAGTCTTCTCTGCAGTAGAAATGAAACCTCTGGAGTATCTCTTGGAATCCTGGCCCTGCGACCTAACAACTCCTCTGATGAAGTGTTTAGGTTTATCCTGCAGCTTCCTAGTTCGAATGGTTCCAGAGAGATTGCTGGGAAAAGATCTGCTCTTCTACCACCTCTGCTTCACCTCTCCAGTTTATTCTGTCTCATGCTTTCTGCAGGTTGAACTTTTGACTGTCTGAAGCAGAAATATCGTAGCCAAATAACACAAAGATATGATGAATAGCGAGATTGTTTAGTAACTGATGGTGACTGTGTTTCTCAACCTTTTCCTGAGGGTGCAGTCTCCTTCTGCTCCATTGGGGCTCTTCTGTCAGGAGGACCTTAGTTCCTCCGGAGCTGGGGAACGAGAAGTCACTCAGCTGGAAGTGTGTGTGCTCGCTCCTCTGCCCTAAAGGCAGGGAACTGTAGGTAGCAGTGGTGTGCAGTTACTTTCCTGGCTAGCATGAACGATTGCTGCTGGCAACTGCAAACTGTTCTCTCTTCTTTCACCCTGGGATTGCTGCTACCATACCCCTGAGCAGAAGTCATAGTTTAAAATGAAGCTCACACAATACTAATGTTACAGAATAATAAAATAAAAAGAAGATAAGCCTCCGCAGCAACTGACTGCTCTGAAATAGTCTGATTTCTGTAGTGTCCTTTGACTGAGTAAAGTCAAAGAAATCCTGTGGCAGCAGCTATAGTTGAAAGAGAGAAAGAAATAGATAGATGGATAGATAGATGGATGGATAGATGGATAGATAGATGAATTAGATAGATTAGATGATAAATAGATGATAGATGAGATAGAAGAGAGATGGCTAGACGGATTAGATAGATTAGATAAATGATAGATAGATAGATAGTTGGAGAGATAGATATGAGAACGAGCTTCTGAATATCCATCAGTACAGGACAAATGGTCTTTACCAAAATAATCAAAATAACACTATTGAGGCAAAAGATCAATAAGATCAAGATTGGAGGTTGCTGCTGTGCCTTTGAGACACTGGTGTTTCTTATGTCCTGTGCCAGAACCGTCAGATCCTGTGGAGGAGGTGGATACACCAGAGTTTTTAAATGGTGCTAAACTCACTGTGGGCAATAGAACTGGGCCTTCAAACACTGTAGATTATGGTGAAAGCTTAAATACCTAGTTCCTGTAAAGACAGCTACATCTAGATCTCTGAACCTGCCAGATGAATCCCTCCCCATCTTAAAAGACGATAAATGCTGTCATATTTAAATCACTTCACAGCAGCAGAAATAATCACACAAAGCTTAGCAAACCTACTTTGGTTAAAAAAACATAAACCAAAGTTTCCTGCTAGTCCTCCTTAGTTTTCAACCCTATCTGGATAAAAACCTCAGTGCAATCTTTTCTCACATTAATTTATTCTCATTTCTGTAAGTTTCATTGCGTAAATAAAGCAAATAAAAATTCTTTCTAGTTCGTATAAAGCACATAATTTATTTTCATTCTTTATCCCTGATCATTCAAAAGGAAAAATGCAAACAAATATGGAAAGTCAGGCTCTGTCTTTTTTAGCAATTTTACTTTTTTTGATTGACCACTGTTTTTGAGTTTCTTTTCTCAAGAAATAGTATCATAATGCAATTATTTTCTTCTCTTAGTTCCTCTCAGCTCATAGTTCTAGTACTTGCAACAGCTTCAGTTTGATAAATCATATTCGGTGAGTGTTAATAAGCTAAAGTCAATAAAACATCTGTCCAAATAATTTATTCAAACTGTAGCACTGTTATATAGGCTTAGATGTCATTGGAAGCCATTAGAGAAGTTAACTTGCAGCAGCTTGCGATATTTAAGAATTTCTTTAACAGTGGGTGTGACAGAGTTTCA
The DNA here is from genome assembly GCF_000703405.1 of Apaloderma vittatum. Classification (NCBI taxonomy): domain Eukaryota; kingdom Metazoa; phylum Chordata; class Aves; order Trogoniformes; family Trogonidae; genus Apaloderma; species Apaloderma vittatum. The sequence goes on from NW_009693745.1 coordinate 16,728, forward strand.
AATGCTGCAATTCGTGTAAGATAATCAGACATTGTGGGTTTACTATGTTTCCTTCTCATTTAGTTTATAAAGGTTATTTAATTTTTCTTCTCTGCACAGTGAGCAGAACTCCCAATGAAAACCAATAAAAGAGATGACTATCAATTTCCACCTTCAGCTTCACCCTGGTATATACATAATAGTTTTTTGCATGCTGTGTACTATTTTAAGAATAGCTGTCTATACTGGGTCACACTGAAGATATGAGTAGACTAATATTTTATGTCCAGTGCTCCCAAGGAATTAAAAAAAAACCACAACAGAGTAAACTACCACTATGTTCTCTTTCTGTGCAGCCACCTCCTGCTCAGACACCTACAGAAACTGTGTCTCATGCACATTTTACTAGTAACAGTTTATATTCTATGTCTTTTGCCAAATTTAATTGACGGTGTTTGCCCACAATGAAAAATCTTATCTTTAAGTAAAGACCTGAATTGGATACTTTGTGCACTCCCCCCTGGATTTCAGAAAGCTGAACATCTGACTGGTCTTCAAATTTTCTGGTTCCTTTTTCCATTCCTCGCTCTGGCAGGCTGTAGTTTTATTAAAACAATGTTAACGCTAGCTTTTTATCACCCCTGTGAAAAGAGAAATATTTCTGAATTCTAAGGGGAATTCATAAGAAAACAGCATGAACTTGTCCCAGGTAAAAAATATGTAGCAGATAATATGGAAGAATAGTCAAAGCTCTTCACTGGCTGCAAATCCCAAAGGTAAAATTGGAGTGACCTGTCTATTTTGATACACCAGAAAGGCTATTTTAGTGTACAATTTCAGGTACCTGAGAAAGTAAAGTATTGAAATTTCCAAATCCAGAGTGAAAACAGAATGTTTGTGCTCTATTATGCCTAGGTTTTTCCTGTAGATTTAACAGTCTGTTTCTTGTAGGATCCAGGACAAACCACAGACATCTTTGCCAATTTGCTTTTTAAATAAAAGAATTAAGACTTATTAAATTTGGAGCCACTTAGTGCTAGTCTTGCTCTGAAAAGTTTAACTTTCTTAAAAGTTCAGTTCACAAAGTAACACCTTCAGATCATTTGTATCTGATCACTCGTGACACTATTTGGAAAAGAGAGATGTTATATCAGTACTGTTTAATTTTACAACTGGCCAACAGCATGTCCTCCAAAATCCCAGAAACATTTTTTTCCATAGCAGTAAAGGATATTCTTTTTTTTATAACTAACAAATCAGATTGGGTTAGGAATTTGAAATAGAAAGTTTCTGACAGTCAAAGGAACAGCAACATCTTTCCACAGAGTTGATAATGACTTTGAATCTGGTAGATAAAGAAGCTCTTGATGCAATTTCTTGACCCTCCCACAGGAGAATTTAACTACGTGTGAATACGTGTAAATAGCAAACAGCATGTATACTGCATTCTCCGCACTTAAAGTTGATTTATTGCCATTCTCCATAAGAATGACACTTTCTCTTATTAGTCTGAGATGTAATGGTTGAGATTCTAGACTCCTCATCAACTTGTCATTTCCTAGTGATATTTCTATAAGTCAAGCAAACAAGATACCACCAGCATTCCTTCATTTTAGGAGGAAAGTGCAACCTGCCAACCCATTAAAAATCAATAACAGAGAATCCTCCAAAAGCCAAAATTTTGCAGGGCCTAGGAATAGTTTGGAGGGTAAGAAAACTCAAAATAGAGATTCACGGTTTGCTTTAACTTGGATGTCATCTCTGTATGAAGTGTTAAATTCCCACAGAAGGAGAACAAGAAGAGGTAGACTGTAAAAATATCTATTATACTGGACAGATCCATAAAACTGCTCTATCCTAATAACCTCTGTGATTTCTTTTCATGATTTTTCAGTTCTTTTAATTTTCTTCAGAAAAGTACATTTTATGTCAATATTTAACCTTTTCTAGCCAAAATGAAGATTACCTCTGCCAATGAAATCTTATAGTTGGACAAATTATTTTATTTAAACTTCACCTGTAGGTGACTTCACATCTGAACAGCTCTTTCCTGGAGCTTTTTGTTTTCCTTTTTTTTTTTTCCTCAGAAGAAGAACTTCACAAGGCCTTAGAATGAGTCTTAAAATACTCAAAATATCTCTAAAGTCAATTCATTCCACATACACACAGACTATTGCTAAACATAGATATGTCTAAAAATCTTACTGTACAAAGAAAAAAAAAAGGAGAAAATCTTGCTTGGTTTTAAAGTTGCTTTGCAAGAACCTCATCTGTCAAGTTTCAAATAACTTCTCTGAGTTTTTTCAGATTAAACGCAAAAAATCTCACTCCTACTTTCCTGAACTTTGCAACACTCTCCTTTTGAACATATTGGAAATAGATGGCTCACATAACATTCCAATAATACCTGTCTCAGACATTGTAAACCGAGCTGAAAAATCAATTTTTAGAACAATCAGATATTTTATCTTTATTATTTCCTTTCTGTCTCCAGCCATACTTTTCTGCACTTTACTTAATAGCCAAATTTCAAAACAGAAATTATTGATCTTCCAAATACTGGTGCAAAAATACGCTGGCCTTTTGTGATGATAAAAAAATGCCAACTTGTAACAGTTTCAGTAAAGCTATTGAATAGGTGCAGCAAACTAGGAACTTTGAAGTGATACAGTTCTTTTGGATAGGAGCAACTTTTTTAAAAATAAATAAATAGTATATTACTCTCCTTTCTGATGACCACTGGTTAGAGACTATGAGGGATGTTTTGTCTGGTACTGCCTGATATCAGAAAGGACTTTTCATGAAATAGAGAATTGTCGCCGTGCTAGAGGAGAATATCCCAGAGCAGCAGAGTTAAGGCAAATGCTATGAAACACCAGAAAATTTTGGAACTGTTGAATAGTAGCAGGGAAGCGACACCCTAAAATCAAGCAAAGTTCAAACAAGTAACCAGGTAAACAGAAAAAGAAGGAATTCTATAAATCTAGCAAAGAATATAATGGGAAACAAGTAATAAAAATAGGATGCTAAAAAGCAGTAGGATCTAGTTATTAAACAGAGATTGAGAAGAAATTTCAAGAGATTGTCCAGACCAGAAATTCTACAGATTTCCAGTTGTGGCTGTAGTAGATTTTGCACTAGAGTAGATTGTTCTTATGATTTCAGAAAAGAGTTTAAGGAACGTACTGCATTTGTAGACAACTCCTGAGCCAGAGACTGGCTCCTTTACCACCCCTGTTCTAGAAATTTATTGTCATGACTAAGGCTAGAAAAAGGAGGTCACTTTACTTGAACTCTCCTCTTCCATATCACGCCAAAATACTGAGAAAATCGTTCTAAATCCTAATGAGTGTAATCTCATCCATTTCAAGTTAGTGAAAAAAGTTTTCTTTGTGGTTGAGTGCCTAGAGACTATACAACCTAAGTTATGGACATGAAGCTTCAAAGGGAAGTGTTTTACCACAAAGGATAGCTCTAACTTGCCCAAGATGTCACACTTGAGTTGCTGTACTTAAAACACTGCATATTCTTGCCACAAAAAGGGGTAGAACACATAGTATTTATTAATTCAGTTGCTGAAATGTGAGTGTATTGGTAAAACAGCAAAAGGCACAGAAGAGGACGGGTTCCTATTTTGTGCCTCTTGTTTCCTTGTTGGCTGGGGTTTGCAGCTGGCTTGTGTTGGGAGAAAGCCATTTCTGATCGGTTTGAGCAGCGTTTGGAAATATCTAGTGCTTTCTGTTTGTTTGTTTGTTTGTTTGTTCATGTGGCTCTTTAATGTATTTCAGTCACTATGGTTTCCTTTCCTGAAGTCCCTGAAGACATCAACTATTCTACAAACCTCTTGATCTTGACCACTCGGTTCATTTGTTCTTTGAAAATGAGGGCAGCTACTCATGTCGGTTTGAATGAGCACACATTTTAAGGCTGATGAAAGCAGGAGCCTCTTCTCTGACAGTATTCAGATTAATAGTGATGTGATGGAAGGGAAAAAAATATATCATTATACAGCCTGATCTCAACCGTGCCACCTAAATCTTCCAGAATTCTTTTGATACTATGGAGAAGTACCTTTGTATTCAGTATTAAAAAGTGCTCCTCAGTATTTTCATTTTATTTAAAGATGAGAGAAACTTTATTGCATTTATTGGTGAAATTATCAGATCATTAATTACCTCAATTTTTCTTTATTTTCTTGTTTAGCACAGCACACAAGGTATAAGTCACTGCAGTCTATTGTCCCTTTCTACTTTTTATCTATCATACATCTGATTTTTTCTCTTCCCAGTTAGTATACCATACATAAATACACATTCAAAATTGAAACATTGAGAATATGAGTATTTGTTTTCTTCCAAACGATTATTAAGCTACTTCTATTGGCTGCTTTTTCTGATAGAGATCCTGGCTCTTGATGCATTTCTGTTAAGGTAGAAGCACTGTTAAGTTGCTTTTCCTATGTAGCACAATGACAGACACGTGTAAGGATATGACTGTTGAAACTAATAATGTGTAGTATAATAACTATTAGTTCACATGAAAATTTGAAAGAGAAGGTAGTTAAAAGTCCATGTACATTTAAATAAGACACTATTCCATAACTGCTAAAATATTAAAACCATTCTGCTGTCTGCAGTTGAGTTGCAGAGTTAATTTCTATGGAGTTAAGAACTAAGTAATTATTATAGCAGTTGGCTTGCATGAACGTTGGCCACAAAGCCTTACAGTTTAGAATGTGGCAGAGTTTTAAACTTTAACATCTTACATTACTTTTGCCATATTCAATAAAATATTCTTCCATGGTGTTTTATTGATATGTATAGCTTCATTATTTCCATCTTCTAGACACATCTAGTGATGTGCAATGTTTAAATCATGTTGCTGAAGAGCAAAGTTTTCTTCATATCTTCCTTATTCTTTTCACCAGATTTCACAAACTCCTGGAGGAAATTCTTGAAGAAGAGTTTAACAACATTTTAGAAATAAAAAGTATATGGAAGGATATCGGAACTTTATCTGATAAAAATCGTGCTATATTCATTTAACTAAATTGAACTAGAGTAAATATAGTAAAAATATTATGTGTCTAGCCACATTCAAACTAATGTTGGTATTTATAATCTGGATGATAACAAGGGATTTCTACGTAAAAAAATCTGTTACCAAGGCATAGAGGTGACTAAATAATTAAAAAATAACTTTGTAATCAAATGGGCTTACACACTCTCATCATGACAAATTCTTTGTTAGAATGCCTCTATTTCATGATAAACTTTTCAAATTCTCAAGAAAGTCCTTTCATCTTGCATATTTATGAAATTTATTGGTACTGCTAAGTTAAAAAAAAAAATTCTTCAAAGTTCCCACGTATATTCAGAAGGTAAAAAAAAAGATCAGATTGTTGAGACATCATTAAAGACTAGCAGGTTTGACCTGGTAGTTATCAGGCATTCCGCTTAGGCAAGAAATACAGACTTCTGTGGGGCAAAGCTATAAATTAATGGAAGGTGGATATGGGGTTACATTACAGAATTATCTGTTTATAACTCATAACTGCATGTTAAATTGATATAGTAGGGACAATAGAGGAATGATTTGACGTGACTAGCAGCACAGGTTAACTTAGTTAAGACAACTACTGACTGCACTTTGGTCTCTGAAGCAACCCCTAAACAGTATATCGATGCCCTCTAGTTGGAATTCCTTGAATACCTTATTTTTTCATTTTTTTTCCTCAGGCTGCAAGATGAGATGAAACTTTACTTGAGTTCTGAGAACTCTGATTTGTTTGAATTTGGGTGACTTCTCTGCTCTAGCTGTATATATTTCCAATTCAGTATGGATATGCCCTATTTATCTGTAAAGTCTGCCTTCCTGCTACCTCTTCTCCTGGTCTTTCCAAATAAGTGATTATTGTTTTAGGTCGTCACGATGTGGCCTGTCTCCTGTGTTCATGTCTTTGTCTGGAATCTTTACAGCTGCAAGGTGTGGTTTTGAGTGGTAAACATGTTTAAACTGGTAGGGTTATTTTTACTATAATGTTGTATTAGGTCATATTTTAACCGAGCAGATATTTTTATTTCTTTGAGATATCCCTAAGCAAGGTAGAAAAAATAAATAAAGTGAATTTATCAGGGCAGCTGAGAATTATTGTTTACCTGCTGAAGAAGTGAAGAGAACCTGGACTGATACTCAGCATCATTAGCTGTGAAGAATTTGCACAAAAGTCAGTAGGAGTTTTGAATAAACACTGACAGCAGGGTAATGTCCTTAGAGGTTATTTCTCTTTCAGATAATTCTTCCTGTTCTGCATTACCACCTGTGCTATCCCTTGTCTGAAAAATTAAAAAGAAACACCACAGATATTTTAATAAAAATCACAGAATGCTGCCAATACTATAAAGGGTAAGGCAATGCCACAGATTTTTTAAATACAGAGTAATGAATAAAATTTTAAAATATTTCGGTCTCTGGGCCTATTGAGTAGCATGGTCCACCCCCATAAAAACAAAGTAAAATAACTTTTTTAAGAGCAATAACAAAGCTGCAATATATTTCCTGGAAAAAGGATCAAAGAGCAAATAATGTGTTTGGATGTTCACCCCTCATTTGTTACGGTACTGGAAAGTCCTCAAGTTGAGTAAGAATGGACAGAAAGTATCATGAACAAAAGTTTGTTCAGTAGATACTTTGCTACTGGTGTACTCAAACACATCACTCATCCTGGCCTCTTGACGCAATTATGTTGACAGCTTTTGACAGATTTCCATGAAGTGTTGAGCGATGTTGACTAAAAGGATCCAGGTGTATTATCCCTGCTCTTACGCTAGGCATATATTAGTAGTTTAGCATGACATTTAAACACACCTCAGTCCCTTCCAACACTATTAGAATCTGGTTTATGTCTGAAGTCTTTTATTTTGGGAGATAAAAACACTTATCTTTCAATCAGATGAATCCTTTCTAAATACACTATTGACATCTGCCATCAACTGTGCTTCATAATTAATTAATATAGTATTAACTAAAAACAATCAGTTTGCAGGTGTATCATCCCTGCTCTTACGCTAGGTTTATATTAGTAGTTTAGTATGACAGCGTATAAAAACTCACTTAACTATATACACAGACATTTAAACACACCTCACTCCCTTCCAACACTATTTGAATCTGGCTTATGTCTGAAGTCTTTTATTTTGGGAGATAAAAACACTTATCTTTCAATCAGATGAATCCTTTCTAAATACACTATTGACATCTGCCATCAACTGTGCTTCATAATTAATTAATATAGTATTAACTAAAAACAATCAGTTTGTTGTTTGATGTTCCTAGATGAAGTTTATGACTTCTTGACTGCCATTTCTCATCTTCAGAAAGCCACACATCAACTTCCAGTGATTGATGCGAATAGCATTGCTGATATGAGGTGGGTATATGTTGACTTCTTAACTACCAAAGTTCCACTTTTTCTTGTCGCACTTCTTTTCCTTCTCCTGCTATATACCCTGCCCTTCCAGTCAGACAGATTAGTTTAGAGGGTCTGGAGGTCCTCTAGCCTAGCTAGTGGGGTCTTCTTCTTCCTACCTGCACAGATCAAAACACAGAATATATTCCAAACTCACTTTTACAGTTATTTCAAACACCTCCTTCTAACTGTCTCCCCTGAATTATCTTTGCTCTCCTTCCTTGTCCCAGAATTTCACTCTCTGCTTGGCTCACCAGATGCTTACACACACTCTGATATATACCAGTTAAATGAGTTTAATTTTTAAAATGGTATCTCACAGTGGATAACACGTTCTGTGTTGCTGAACTAAGGAGCTGAAAAGCAGAATTTATATCAAACAGTAGGAAATAGAGTAAGAAAAGACTTTCAGATGTATCTTGGCTGTGTCTTACCTTTAAAATGTCATTTCTTGTATGTTTCTCTCCATGTATCTTGTCTTTTCTTGTTACAAGCGTATGTTTCAGGGTGTATGTATTTATCTTTCCTATAGTAGTAATTTTCTCTAGTAGTTTCCTGAATTGTTGACATTTGTTTTCTTGGAACAAATAATCTTGATTTTTGCTATTGATTGGAAAAATTACTTTCTGATTCATCCTAACTTCCTTTTCCATCTCCTTTCTTTCACTAAGTGGTAGATACTTGGTTGTTTTTCTTTTTTTTTAAAAAAAAGAAAACCTGTGATTCTTGTTTTCATGGTGCAGTTGTGTATCTAATGAAGGTGAATTCAAATGGACAAATAATTTTTCACAGATTGAGAAATAACAGCGCTTGATTGCTAACACGGTCTTTGAATTTGTACTACAGACAAGGAATATTGGTATAAAATTTATAGTGCTCACAAACTTTTCCTGGTGCTTGTTATTAAATTTTCTGTGCCCCTAGGAACATGGGGTTTTGATGTAAGTGCGAGAAAATCTTCTTTGATTATTTTCAAAATAGGAGCTGGAAATACTTTCTAATTAAGAATCATGTCACAGTTTGGAATTCTTTGATTAGACGACATAATTTGGCAATTTACAAGGTGGTGGCTTCTGGCTCGCAGAGGAAGGTGATGTTTTGCTCTAAGAAGGTAGCTGTGGAGATGTCAGTAGATGTTGCTTATTGAAGATGAATATGCAAATTGTGAGTTCCAAAACAAAAGAAATATTGTGCCTTGGGAATATTTCCTTTGTTGTTTTCCATCCTCTTTTCTTGTGGGGAGAGAGTTGTTAGGAGACTAGGAATATTAATTATTATGATAAGTGTAAAAAAGAATTCTGAGTAACATCTATTGTATAAAGGACATTTTCCTGAGATTATAAACCGGTGGACATGCTGCAGTTTAATGAAAAGACTAATTAAAAGTTGCATCAAATGTGTACTTTTTACCTTGTTTTGTTTCAGGACTGTCTTTTCTTCTTATTTTTTCAAAGGAATCTCAGTCCCCACCTTATAAAGCAGTTCTGAATAATTAATGTAATGAACTGATAAAAACAAAAATGGTGATATTTCCCTGCTTATTGTGCAAGAGGAGGAGAAGAGTTGTATGATAAATTAACTGTAAAAAAGGAATGGTAACTTGCTTCATAGTGAGTAATAAGTAAATCACAATGGTATTCAATGTAAAATGTGTTTAGTGAAACACATTAATAGCAGAACAGTTTGATTCCATAGAAAATCCACTGTCATTTAGCATTTAGTTCACATTTCCAGGTAAAACCTGGTTTATAGCAGACTTTTGATAATATATTTGGAATACTCTGCTTCCTACAACAGACCTGAAGCCCCTAGCCTGGCTGGCTGGCTCAAGTGGAGCCCTTAGTGAAAAAAACATTTCTTCTACAAAATATCCTGTACCTCTTGAGGAAGGTTGAGGGCTTTTTTTGTTGGTTTATTTTTCTCTTGTATGTGTTCAAATATAACAATTAATTCTCTGCAAAAAAAAAAAATCTACTGTAAACACAACTGACTCTTAAAACAACTAACAGTTCAGGCAACAGCTCTCAGAGTGGTGACTCTACTGCATCCCAGCATTCTAGATCTGTCTCATGCAGGCAAGTTTTCCCTGACACATACACTAACTAGCTTTCAATTTAATCTCTCTGCCCACTGTAAACCTCTAGCTTTATCCTATTATCCTATTTGTCGCACAACATTTCCTAGAGATAAATATAGTGCAAGTAGACATTGCATTTGGTTTTGATGATACAGTTCAGAATTGACTTTCAATTCTCCTGTAACCTCTTTACAGGGTGTTTCTTGGGCAGAAGTTACCAAATCGTACTCAGTTATACTGAGCTGTGGTGGTCTGGAGATAGCAGCAAGCTAAAGGAGTAAGTGCATCCCACTTCTTAGCAACTTTCTAACCAAAACTCTGCCGGGACTACAGGGATCTCGATTTGCCGTTCTGCAGATGGTTTCCTGGCATCCACATAAGATTGTGCATGACTTGTGAGATGAAAAAAAACAGCTATCTACCAGGTTTTCCAGCTTCTTGTAATTTTCTCTAGATAATAATTTTTTATTCATTTGTCCCTGTAATTGGTTTAATCCCTGAACGAAGTCATGAGAGGCGCTGGGTATCATTTACATAAGGCCTGAAACTTCAGACTAAATTTTGTTCTTGCTGATAGAAAGGAAGCTGGACCCAGGTGCACAGCTGGCTGGCTGTTGCAATAGGGTTGTAACCTGGGTGCCAGAGTCACAGGTAGAAAACCTGTCGTTCTTATTTTCATGGTGTAGACACCTATCTAATGAAAGTAAATTCAAACGAACAATTAATTTTTCATGGAGTGCCAGAAAACAATGATTAGCTGCTAACACGATATTTGAATTTTTCTTATCACCTTTTTCAAATGCATTCTACTATAGTGGGCTGTCATAGCTGTCTGGTGGTTTAAGCATATTCATAATCATGAAACATGCCAGAAGTATAAGTGCAGGCAACATTAACACTTATCTTTAAGTAATACTAAGAAATGTAATGATAAGTTATTATCATATTATTTCTCTGCTCTTTCTACCATCAGCCTGTAGCATCAGAGGAACATAAGGGAAGATGTAACATAGCCCATGGAGGCTTCCAGGTATTTCTCATCTTTATAGCCAGAAATATGCAATAATAACACAGTAAAGTTCAATTCCAGAACAGCTGTTAAGTACTAAGCTATGATCAGAGCACACTTATTGTTGAAAGTGTCATTCTAAAGGAGAGATTTTACAAACTATTTGGAAGGAATTTGAATACTGCAGCCTGCTTACAGCAGGACTTTCTTCAGAAATTACAGAAAAGACCATAGGACAATTCACAGTTCGGTTTTGCTCAAATAGATGTTTCTGAGCTCCTGCTAAAGTAAAAAGAACAAAGTTTTGTTTTCAGGCAGAACTTGGGGCAAAATCTACTGCAGTAGAGGTATGGCCTGAACCATAAAGTCACTGCCATTAAGAACAGTTTGCATGACAATACTTTTGAATAAAGAATGCAGATTTTGACCCATGCAGGGCAGATTTCTTGTGATCTTATTTTCTCAATAGCAGCATTCATAATTAAATGTGGCCATAATTTTAGATTCCTACAAACTTAAAGGAAGCCTTTAATGAGCCAGTAAACCTCAAGTTAGCAAACCAGTCAGCATGGTAAAATCCATTCTGGAGAATATCTTCAGTACAGATGAGTTTGGGATTTTTACCTTCTAGATCACAGTCTGCACTGTGAGTGTTGCCTCTTGGGAATAATTATATGTAAAAATACATATGAGATCTTGAAAATTTTTCACAGCTCACTCAACTACATTGAATCCCACATGAACACTATTTAAAGAAAAATAGGAAAAAAAGATAGGAAAACCACACATGTTAGCAGAGATTAGAACACTAGAGGTCTCCTACCCAAGCACTCATTCAACCTTGACAGCAAGCAGTAGGGAGGACAGTGGTCACAACTGGAGCTGAATGAGATTTCCTAGTGAGATTTCAGCTAAGGAAGAAAACAGAAATTCATAGGAAGAAGGAAAAGTGGCGGGATTTTGCGCGGGTTTTAATGGGGTAAAATAGTCTATCACTAGAAATTGACAGGTTGGTTGTTGTGGTAGTTGGAATTTTTGTTCAAATCCCAGTCAGGTTTTGCGAGATCTGGCTGCAGACTGAAATGGTGTAGGTACCAACTGCTTTTACAATGCTGTCTGGATCCTTCCAGCACAAGATTTCCCGTGTCTGAGTGTACCAATACACTGGCTTCATTATTAGTTGAATGGCAGAGAAACACACATCATTCAAATTAATTGAATCGTTTGCAACCCCTTCATGTGCCAATGTTAATTAGAAAGGTCTATCTTACTCTCAGACGTAGGGCTAATTGTGAAAGGCATTGTTATGAAATGCGTTGTTATGAAATGTTTTGTTTCCCAGACAATTTGTACCCTTACATGGTACAACCATCTCCTTATGTTGCAAAAATATATTTCCCTTTTAGGTTGCCTTTATATTAAATATCATATTTGTTCATTAATAATAGTTATGATTCAGTTCTGCATGATTGTTAAACCCATCACCGTGACGTAAATTATGACAAATTTCTCGAATTTTTGGTGTTCTCCTTTGGAGGCAGCATGCAAAATAGAGAAAATATACAGTTGGTTTATGTGAACTCTCCTTTGACAATAAATAATGGTATTATTTAGGGAGCTGTTCACGAATCCATCAAATTGGCATTACTGAGCACAAATACTACAGTTTTAAGTGGTAAATTATTAACATGCTCTTTACTGGTTCAAAGGGGATGAGCTTCTTTGTGAAGGCCATGATCACATCAGACAGACAGTGCAAGATGGTCTGATCATATAGATTGTCCCAGTTGACACATTCAAAAGTACCTGTGGTTTTATGGCTGGTCTTGCAAGGAGTTTTGAACCCACCTAAATTTAACTTTTAGAAATCAGTGACACCCTCATGGCCAATGAAAATCTTGAGGCATTTAAGTTTTGCTAATAAAATCCTCACTGCGCCTGTTTTCCTTTCAGCACACATGTGCACCACAAAGCTGTGACATTTGTGATTCTCCTGGCGTTTATGCTCGGTATGAATTTGCAGATTAGATCTTCTGATTGTTCTTTCTTTGGGCGTGATACAGCAGGAGTTTTCAGAGCACTGATAAGGCAAATGTAAAATGGTGGGGAGAATGCCTGTTGGCTCCCCCATGAGTAAAAATGTTCATCTGGACTGTGAGAAAGAGTATAATTTCTTTTTTTCATCTGCTTTCAACATCTGTACTGAATATAAATTTTCCCCCCTTTGGAGGGTTTTACTGGCTCAATTTTAGCTATGCAATATTTTAGCTATTCAGCTGTTCAGTAGTGAATCCATCTCAGTTATTGCCATTTAGATCATCCTCCTTAAGAAGTTAACATATTCATTTTAAGAGATATTATTTTAGATTTCCCGAATCAATACCTTATAATTGGACTTATAAAGTAATTATTACTTTATTTCAGATTATATTATACTTCACTTATACTATGCAGCACAAGTTAATTTCAGCTGGAAATAGCAAGGGATAAAATTTGAGATAAAAAGTTTACAGCTGTGCAATTGTGGGTTGAAGTAGATTTGAATTTGGATCTGCAGTCCATAACTTTCACAGATTTTAAGGGAATTATGTTCTAAAACATACATGAAGTACATTAGTGAAAATTTCATTACTATGTGCAATATCAGTTTATTAGTGAATATTTCCTGAAGTTATTGGCCCTGGATCTTCAGATGGTGTAAACCAGTACAGCTATATTGTTTTAGTGGAGTTATAGTGGGCACAGACCAAATATCCCTTTAACTCTTTTCAGGAAGTCTAAATTGAGATTAAGAAAGTATTTTGGTGTATATGCAGTTACTGGATGGTTCTAGTTGTCATTTCATTTGGAAAAAAAATAAAGGAGAATAAAAACTTGGGCAGAAATTTTATTATATTGGATTGTGCTGCAACTGCAAACACTCAATAAAAAGGAAATGGGTATATTATAGCACTTTATTTCACACTCAATCTTGTAGTGCTAACAACTTTGTGCAAAATGAAGGTCTAAAATTACTTCAGGATAGAAGAATCCAGATCTTAGCACATTCAGCTAGTTGAAAAAGTCAAAAGGAGATAGAACTATGTTTTCTGCAGCATTTACTCAGCCTGTAAAATTAATTTCTGAAGGAGTCAGATATTACTGTGGACAGTAATTTTGTTAAATGAAAGACAGACCATTTGTAATTTGTGTGCAGGCAAATTGATATGTACGGGACATGCACAATCAGATCCATCACTGCGTGAAACCATCACAGAATGTGTGAGATTGTGGCTTTTTCAAAGTGCATATTACTTTTTTTTTTTTAATTCTCTTTTCAGAGCCTTTAGGGTGCCCAGGTTATTTTTTTTAGCTTCTCTTTACTGCAATGGAGAATTGAGTTGCGTAACCGCTAATAAAAAGCTGTAAAAATAACACACGGATAATCTTTGAAGTCTGCCAAGGATTTCGATGCTGGGTTCAAGATGCGTATATTTAATACAAGAGCAGTGCTAGTCAGGATTTGTGAGTCTCATTCCAATCAAGGAAGTTTGTTAAAAAAGAGGAATTCTGTTTGTCTTCCAATTAATCAGACTGGAAGGTTTCCCTTCATTTTCTTCTCTCCTCAGCCTCTGATTTCTTCATGGCCAACTTGCAGTCAGTGATTTTTAGTGCTGGTAAACAAAGTAATGAATAAAACAAATAAAAAGTAACCCTAGGCTGCTGATCCGCATTATTTCAATATCCCCCTGGAACAGCTTTCTGATTCATTAACAGAGTCTTTGTTGAATTGTTAGACCTGTTCGTTTGGAAGGACTGGTGCTTGGTTTGGTTATTTCACATGGTAATGTATGTCACTCGATAATTTTCCTTAGCTTTCACAGATTACATTTTACTTTGCATTTACATCTGATTTGCTGGCTCATATCATCATTCAGGAGCTTGTGGATTAAATGTAAATAGAGTATGCCTGCTTGCCGATCCAGTTCCAGTGAATTAATAGTTAAGTGTGAATTACAGCAATTGCTCCCTAGCAAGGTTAAAAAATACGTGTAAGACTGAGAAGCAGAAATTTCTATGCAATATTTTCACCGTTTTCCCCATAGGTCACAAATTTTTCAGGTAAATTGGGACATATATATGCAGTCAAATTTTCAAGAGCTCATAGCCAGATTTGACTGCGCCTGTGTTGCAATCCAGAAACAGAACTTGCTGTATATCATTCAACCAGGCCTAAATAAAATGCAAGTCTGTATTGGTATGACAGTGACAGCATGTAGCTTTACCGCAGACTGTCTGAAAACCTGTCTTGGAAGCCAGAAAAATACCTGGCTAAATAGCCTAGAGGGAAAATGCTGCATTCTGTCTCCTCTCAGGAGATGAGTTAGCTTAAAACTAGCTTCTGTCGGCAGGTATGCTCTCAAGGGAACCATTGAAAGTTCGTTAGACTTGTGCTTCGGTGGTTTTAGCCTATAGGCAAGGATCCAGCTGGAATTAATTGGCAGCAGCCCAGAGAGGTGGGTAGGGCTCTGGCGAACCGCAGCTGCCGAGGATCAAAGCTTGTTGATGTTAAAGTATTAATGCAGCGGTTGTACCTTCAGTCATTCCAGCTTAGTGCAGCCACGGTGTGGTTTCATAAGTAGCTAATGCCTTGTAGGAAACAAATGCGTTGCCTTATTGCTGGA
>NW_009693745.1:31934-71883 GCF_000703405.1 Apaloderma vittatum
ATGAATGTTTGCTGGAGCAGGACAGCAGGTGTGTTATGTGACATTTTGGGCGTTTTCCCTTTGAAAAATGAACTTGTATTGAATATTCGTAAGTTCCTGTATAGAGGAATATATTCCAAACAGGACCACTGGTATCCTTTACAGGGTTCTTGCAACAGACCCTGTATCTCCCACAATCCCATAGACCTGTACTGGGGAACAATCTTCACTGACAGGTTCAGGGAGCTGTACTTGCCTGTGGGTTCCTTTGAATGTTGGGCAAAGATCATGTTCACATCATGCTCAACTCATTAGTGCCCGAGCCCATGCCTAGCCTGCAGAGCAGTTAAACTCTCAGATGCACTTCATGCTCTTAGATCACTGTGTGGTTTGGGCTTCTTCCCAAAAAAAATGTTCCTGGGCTTATTCTGACATGAGTTATCACTCAGACTTGGGAGGGAAATGCCTTAGGAGTCCCAGGCGTAGGCATAGCTGGCAGGCCAGGGGATCACTCTGGGGCTGTCATCTTAGCACTTCTCTTGGCACCCACATAGTCTGGACCACGTTAGTCAGATTTCTGCTTTTCATGTCACATTGCTTGTGTGTCATCTGAGCGCTACCGATGCTGTAACCCACATGGCCGGCTGCCGCGCATCATTTCTGCACACGAATCCCTCTGCCAGACTGAGTTTGAAATATTAATCTACAAGTTTATGATAGCCTTTCTAGGTGATATCCACAGCTTGCAGAACTCATTTAGGATATTTTCATCCAAAGCTGCCATCTTTATAGATCTGAGAGAAAAATGTCTTGCATATTACCTCTGTTTCAAAATTCATTCTTTTATTTCTTCTTTAAAAAAAAAATATAAAAGGTGAAGCAGCTCTAGAATTCATAGCTGAAGTTTTTGATCCTTGGATGCTTATGGCATATTGTTCCAAGTCTTGTAAATAATGGACTCTGACCTCTATAGAAGTACCTCTGTAAATTATTAAGGGCTGCTGGTTCTGTATTTATGCCTTACAGCTTTGGAAGAACTTTATTATCAGAAATAGAGAACACTAACATTAACCCTTCAAAAGGTTACCCGAATGTAAGGAGTAACTTCAGCTTCACCCTTTGCTTCAGTGAAATGTAATGCTTTTGGCAAAAAAAAAAAATTTTAAAATCTGTTCTTCTGCAATGGTTTTTGCCTCAATTGCAAAATTGCTTCAGTTAATCAATTTTATTCACACTGACTTCTTGTCATTTTGATTGTTGTTAGAAGCAAGTAAGCTGGTGAACAGCAAGTTTCTCCTCCTACAGTCTTGCCATGTTCACTTTGCCTGGCAGAAAGGTAACATTTTAAAATAGTTCAGTAATTTAGCCTACCCTTTTTTTACAAAGAGGATGGAATAAAACGGAAATAGACCTGTTCTATACCCATCAAAGTCAATGAAAAGACTCTAGATACTTTGTAAAGGTTTAAGTCCAGTCCACCAGTGAGCAGCTAATTCATCACAGAAATGTTTTGTAGGCCAATAGAGGATTCTTGTCACATATTGAGACTGCAGGTATGTGTGGCAGCAAACAAGCTAAAGACTAAAGTTATCTTCAACTTGATATTTCCATCTTACTTCCCAAAGCACTGTATGATTAACATATTTTTTCTTCTTTTCTTTTAAAATGAAGTGATTAAATAAGATCAAAACAGATGAATATGGATAT
Organism: Apaloderma vittatum; assembly: GCF_000703405.1. NCBI lineage: Eukaryota > Metazoa > Chordata > Aves > Trogoniformes > Trogonidae > Apaloderma > Apaloderma vittatum. Next base: position 33,621 of record NW_009693745.1, read on the forward strand.
GAATGGGTTCTTTAATTGCAAACAACTCTATAGCTTTTGCATAAAATACATTGGAACACTTAAATGCATTCTTTGCAAGTGTAAGACAAATGGTTGTGCACTTAAAGTGTCACTCACAAAGTCACCACTCACAAAAGAAGTGAGAGAGAGCATGAACTGCCTCTGTGTGTGCACCAACCCTGCTCCCTTTTGCCCCAAGGAAGAATTACCCCACTGACCTGCAGGGCGCCTTGGAGGCAAAAGTATTCATTTAGGCAATTAGTGCACACTAGGTGATGAACAGTAAGTTCTAAAGATATTATAAAACAGAGCCAACTTCACGGGAAATTTTCTCATTTCTGTGCTGTAAATCTCAGCAGGTTGTCTCCTGCCACTATGTTTCAAGTACAGTTGGCAGATGTTAACGGATTCAGTGCTTTTAAAACCAAAATGTCTCTCCATCACAAGAGCCAGATACAAACCGAGAGTAAATATGGACAGTGCAAATTTTCCCATTTCTTAAAACCTCCAGTCCTCTTTGAAGAGAACTCAAATGTCTGAGAAGGGAAGGAGGGTACGGGGCACGCAGCAAGGAGACCTTCAGGATATGTCTGTTCTACAGAGCCGACAGTTGGTGTACCCATCGATGAGCCGCGTCACCTTTTTCTGTCTCACTGCTAATGCACAGACATTCTAGGGAAATCAGTGCAGGGCTCTTTTTTTTAAAAAAAAAAAAGTTAGAGAGTAGTTTTATGAAAGATTTCTAGGATAAATGTAGGTGCCAAGGCTATGGGCTGAACTAGAACACAGAATCCACCCTGTTTTACTTCCTTTTTCCTTAGTGTTTTGGTTTTACTACTAATTTATCTTGACTTCCTTCTCATGGTATTTTTCCTTTGTTCCTTTACTATCCTTTCTTGCAGATTTTCAAGGGTGTACTGTATTTTGTCACTGAGTCTCTTATTTTCAGGTTCCACATGGGACAAATATTCCAGTCTTAAAACAAATGTCTTGCAAATATACCGAACACATCCACTTTCAAAAGTTTTCTAGGAAGAACTACTCCGTATTCACAGTCCTGTGCACTTAGTTGTGGTTCAAGGATGTTAAAGTTGGGCTTTTTCTGGGCAGTTCTAAAGTTTTCCTGGACTCTGGAACAGGGGTTAGGTATTTTCGGTAGACTGGGAATACATCTTCTCAGGAATCATTAGGGAAAAAAAGATGAAACTAACACAAAATTACACAGGCCCAAAATTATAACGAAGTAAGTAGTTCCTGTAGCTTTTTTATAATTGCCCTTCTGCTTATTTTTTACAGCATCACATGAATCCCTGAGGCTTCTGCAAGAATCTGGGGTCTTGTTTAATATATGTTATCATTTGAGGTTAGCCTAAACTGCATCTTACATAATTATAAGCCAAATACTTTTATTTTGAGGGTTTTTTATCATTATTTAGAGATGCTCCGGGCCATGTGGCATGTCCTTGTGAAAATTTAGCAGCTACCAGAGCAATGACTAAAATGACCGTACTCTGCATAATGCCAGCAGTTAAAAACCTTAAAAGCTAAATAATACAAAACATTAATGGCTGGTCTTTTTCATGCATCTCAGCTACTTTAGCAGTTGCAATATTATTAGATGCTTCTGTTCACAGTAAATTAGATATGGAATCAGCAAGGGTAAGAGATTTACAGAATAGGAAAATGGCCTGTAAAAGAGTATTCACAGCAGCAATCAGCAACAGCTGAAACTTGGGGCAAGCAAAGTGTTTTTGAAACGGTAAGAACTGTGGTTTATTTGTAGGAGTTCATTCAGGCAAAGTGCTTCAGTTCCGAGCGCTGATTCTGCCTCCTGGGCAGGTGGCTGGTGGCGGTGGCTGGCGTAGCTCGCCTCTCGTAGCCAAAGGAGTTTTCCCGAGGTTTCTGGGAATCTGTGCTGCATAAAACATTTGCAACTGGCAGGTTTTAGGAATGGTTGAGTACAGACTGGTTCAGCATGGCAAGGACTCATCCACGCCACAGTTCCAGCTGGCTGCAAACCATTTAAATCAGTGATTGCCTGCCTGCTCCGGCAGCAGCTTTCGGTGGTTTTCTCCCCTTGGTTTGGCACACACTCTGCTCAGTTGATGCTGGGTGTTTGCTAATCTAGCTCCAGTCAGTTAAACCTGTGCTGTGGCTTTGCTAGAGATCGCTAAGAACAATATTTGGTCTAGAAAATTTTTAATGAGAGGGTGGTGATGAGAATGTCGCTGGACACTCATACTTTATTTAGAAGTCTGCAGCTGTTTTGCAAGATTTTTCGACTGCATCTTCAGGAGTTCCTAAAACTTCTTCTTCTTATATCCTCTCACTGTAAAGCAAAAAAAAGTGGAGTTCATGCCAGCAAGTTAGTGTTGAATTTGGAACAGAATCTAATGTTTTCAGTTTCTCAGTCCTACACTATAATTATTAAATTGATATCCGAAATGTAACAGAAATCGAGGGCAAGATTCTCAACGTAAAAAACCAACCAAACTCAAAAGGTGTTAGGAAGGCTGAAGTAAGAGAGACCATAGTGACTTCCAGATGGTTCTGACTCCTTTCTGAAACTTCTTTGTTACATTGACTGTCTAAACTCAGGGCTATTTAAAACAAAAATGGGTAGTTGTAACGCTCCACTTTCTTTTTCGCCTCCTTTCATTTTGCAAACAAACTGAAGGAGTGCTTTGACTGTGTAACAGTGTGGTAAATCGGTCCATTTACATTTGGCAGAATAAAATCAGCATTGCTATTACTTCATGATAGGGCATGGCTACAAATACAGAATTGATTTCAGAATAAGGATGATCCAATATAAATTTTGTTAATAATGAATTATAGATAGAATGATAAATTGCTAATCAATGTTGTAGTTACAGAAGCAACTTAGGAATAAAACAACAAACTTATTCCTTACTTTTTTCATTGTATAGTATTACTGCGCTCCCATATTAGGATGATCATATAGATAATATTGCAGTGACACTGTGGACACTTGTGGAATTTGAGGAACAATCTTCATTATAGTAAGAGAAAGTTTTTACTCCTACATATTCAGCTATAAACTTTCACAATTTTTGGTCTGAAAACATGGACCAATGCTGTTGTGTTGTTCCATATGCTAAGTAAAATAATAACAAATGGAAGGAAGGTTTTATTAACTCCATCTCTGTACAAAATACCTTTCCATTTGTTTTTCTTTGTCTTAAATCTGAAGGAGGTTTTAGTCCCAGAAATTTTACTCTTTTTCTTATTTCCAGCTTCTCTCTCTCCTGGTAGAGAGACCACAGTGCCTGAGATACCTCCATTGTGTCTCAGCTATATGATTAACTGAACAGATGCAACTGATGTATGCACATTCTTTGCTAGCAAATCTCTGTGATGATACAGGTAGAGAAAATATAAATTTGGATTCAACGTATCCATACCTTACTGGAAATCCTTTGCACAAATCTGCACCATGAGAGAAATGGAAATCCAGCAACACAATGATGCTTTGTTCTGGTGACCAGCAACTTTTCTTTATAGGAATAGAGAGCAGAGGCTACTTCTTGTTAGAGTGAGAAGAATTTTCAATAAAAAAAGTGAATATTTGGAAAATACTGCTTTCCACATACCTTTATCTTAGTTATTGCTTTCACAACTCCTGTAATCAAAGCCCAAACATGAATTGACGCTGAAATGGCAGCTTGAAAAATTTCCAGAAGGTTTAAATGAAATCAATTGCTAAATCAGATTGAATTCATTAAGACGAGTCTTTAAGAAGTGCATATAATCTTTCTCTTCACCTACAAGATCCTATTTAATATGGACAGGATAATAATTATTAATTATGTCTCCAATGAATCTCTGCAATGAAAGGCTGCTGCAAAGTGAAGAGAATATGTTCAGTCTCCTGGAAGAAATGTCAAATAGGACTAAACAAGCTTTTCGCTCACGCTGTGCAGTTTCATTAATAGAAGTGAGAGTCTCAAAGATGTTCACTGACAACTGTCTGAGTGTTCTGTTGGGAAATACCAGCACTCCTCAGAAAAGCGATGTGAAAAATCCTTTGCTTGGGCAATTTTCCATAACCACTGGCTTATTCCATAAACATTCTTCTGAAATCGGATGAGGCATTCAACACTTGTGAAAACAGATGTGCCACCATCCTTTGTCGAATGTTCTTGAACTGCATCCAGCAAGCAGGCTCACCAAAATAAGGTACCGCTCAGCGTGAATAGGGATGACAAGATTTGGCTTTGGCATCATGGAGATATTTTTGTCATTCTGATCTGCAATGACATGGGTAAAAGAACAGCCATTTTACTGTGAAGAAACTCAGCATTTAAATATTTTTATGTGTTTTCAACCAGTTTGTGCAGGGAGTATTCCACTCCCCACCACCCACGATTTCACAGTTTTACCTTGAACCATGCCTTTTACTTCTAAAGCACTGAGATATATAAAACTAAAGCGTTATTTCTTATCACTGGAGAAAGAAAAAAAATCCAAAAAAGTATTGGCTTTGTCTGTCCTGAAAATTATTGGGTTTTGCATCATGTTTGCAAAAATGTTTCCTACCACCACAATTCCATAATTTGTACAAACATCCATCACTAGATTTTAGCAATCTGCTTAGTTATGAAACTTTAAAATAATCAGGTATCAGTTCCTACCCTGTCTAAATGCTGTCTTTCCATTCCTGCAGTTGCATGTTTGAATAACTAATATTAGGATCATTCAGAATTACAGTCAGTTCATTTTGAATGTATATATCTCTAGATGGAAAGTTATAAACTTAGACATTAAACATATATTTATAAAATAATCTGACCAGTAGTTTAATAGATAGTTCAGTAGATAGCAGTTTAATAGATAGTTTAGTGGATTGACACAGGAGAACTCACTTCCAGGGGAATTCTCATCATTGCTTTTGTAAATATGCTAAGTTTTTTCTAATCTTTGAGGTGCTGAAAGTATCCTGATCCCCAGGTTTCTCTCAGCAAATAAATATGTGAATGTCCTGTTGTATGCAAAGCCTTATTGAGTTATATAAGCCATTCAGTCTCTTCCTAGCTTAACTCAAAACATGACTTTCACTTCATCTTCTTCTCATTCAGGGACAAAAGCATGGAAAGCTTCAGGTAATGTTTATGAAGGTCAGAACTTTGATTTTTTTTTTTTTTTCTGTGTAATTGCAGATAATATTCTGGGTTTGTGTGGAAAAAAAAAAAAGCAAATATCCAAAAATCAGACACCAATTTTTGGAGTTGTATTTAACTGAGAGTGAATTAATTTTATCCTGTGACACAAGGTTACTTTCTGCTGGACACTTACCTTTCAGGTATGGTGGGGTTTTTTTTCTGAAATTGTGCTGGAAGAGATGTGTAGGCAGTTAGAATATTATCATATATTTCCATTCTCTTGGTGTCTAACAAAGAACCGTCCAGTCCGTCCAACTCAGGAACAGCAGATCAAATGGTCTTTAGACCTCAAAAGGTGACTAGAGAGCATTTTTTAGGGGAAAAAATTATTCTTCCCTATCACGAAAGGGGAAACCAGTGCTTGAGGAACAGTATGTGAAATAACACATTCTTAGCATATAGAATGAAGGGATTAATAGACACACCAAACACAAAACTGCAGATAGAGAAACGAATGCTTCTTGTTTAGTTTGAATGTATTTATTTGTCATTGTTTCTACCTTTCCTACATGAGCTGTAGAAGTACAAAACCTCTGTGTAACCAATTAAAAGAAGGCCATGTTACCAACTATCTCTTTGGGTTATTGTTCAGCAGAGGTTACTTCTTTAAGTAGCAAATTACTCCAGGAAAGCCAAACATACATTTCAGCAAGGTGAAAGCATGCAAATGTCAGGAAAGATTTATTCTTTTAAAAAAAAGATTTTAGTTCGAACTTTAGAAATTCTGCTCTCCTACCTGCTCAAAGTCATGCCTGGTGCTATTCATATCACCTTTTGTGCTTTTCATTAGAGGAAATACTGAATTTAAGCAGCACAGCAGCAGAGTATTAAAAGTGAGTTTTAGTAGTAGGTCCGGAAATCATACAGCCTAGGACTTCAGGTCATTCTAATTCTGTGAAGAACTCCTACTGAAACTTTATAGTACACCTTTGTCATCAAGGGTAAAAAATGCGTGAGTTTTGCACTGATCAATCATAGAATCATAGAATGGCCTAGGCTGGAAGGGACCTTAGAGATCATTTAATCCAACCTCCCTGTCCTGGGCAGGGACGCCTCTCAACTAGATCAGGCAACACATGGCGACTCTTACAATGTTTTAGCCTGTGCTCTCTGCTCGGGTTTTAACTAGGGACCAAGAGTTGGACATACTATTCCCAGAAATTAGCAATTTGCCTTTTTCTGACTCCTTTTCAACAGCTGAAGTCTGCACACCAAGGCCACGCAGCTCCCTCGTGTTGTGCTGTGAAGGAATTGGCTAAAGATTTCTGCATAGATAGACACAAAAACGTGCACTTGAAGTTCACTTTTGTTTTGCAACATGGAGTTTGAGATCTGCTAAGGCAAGAGTTTTTATCAACCTTTACTCCTCGAGGCTGAAGATGCACATCCGCAGGATCAGCCTGTTTTAGCAATATTTTGGGTCTTGCACTGTTGGATCTGCACTTGAAGTGCAAGAAGATACAAAAATGGGAGATATCAGGAGGAAAATATTCAGGATTTCTAACCTTCTTCTGAGGAACAGAAAATTATTTTAGGAATGTTTCCTTACAAAGTAAAGATCACATATATAGAAAATGGACAAATCAATTTTGTTGAACATATCATCTGAAAAGCTGATGCCTACACGAAGCAAGCAGAGGCTTATAGATAGGAACAATCTTTATTCCAGTTTGAGGAAATAATTCTTTCATTTGCTAAGTATTTTTTACGCCAGTAGAGATGTCCAGTGTTACTGAACTGATGTGAATTATACCAGGAATTCTGTAAACTGTAGCCTCTATCAAATGAGGAACGGTCCGTGTTTTGCTACTCAATGTTTTTTTCAGTGGTTGCAGCAGTATTTCAAATGAGTCTCCAGTGAAATAGAGCAACATCCTTTTGTTCCAAAAGTCATCAAAACCAGGAAGCTTATGATCTTTATCAGCAAATTATTTGCATTTCTTTTGCTACAGTATCAGAGAGGGGAAAGAAAGAGCAAGAGAGAATGAAACAAAACAAAACAAAAGGTAGAGCTGTTTGGCAGCGGTTCTAAAGCAAAGCCTGAAGTGTATTTATGGTTATAATTTTGCACAGATCACTTGGTGCTCTAACACCGTGCTGCTGATCACAACATAAATCACACTTTAATTTTAACCTTTGCAATTCATCAATAGTTTCAATATCAAATATAATTCAGCACTGACACTATTGGTTTACAGGTAAGTGGAATAAGAATGGAGGAGACTTAGGAATGGATTAGTTGGCCTGTCAACAGAGGCAGAAAGATTCATGTTGTCTTCTCTATGTTTCTATCACACGCATAAAGCTATAAATAATGGCAACAGCTAATCAGACACAAGAAAGATACATGCTGTCATTGAAAACCAGTTACTTGTACCCTCTGAGCTTTAAAAATTTAGCCTCTAAAAGAGAATCCATTTTTAAAAAAGAGCATTTTGGGGTTTGTTTTGCATAGCCATATGTATTTAAAGGTAGTTGTTTTTTTTAACGTACAAAATTATTTTCTTCAGTTGTGCTTCTGAATAAGTGTTTATGCAACTCTGGAGAATTAGCAATGTCTTTAGGAAAATAATATCTTATGCATTTTTTTTTAACTGGAATTTGGATTATTTTTCTTCTAAATGTAAAAATAAAAGATTCATATGCTCTGAGATTTCTTAGCCTAAACTTGTTCACTCAGGTACTGGAATTTTTGAAAAATATCTAACCTCTATGAATTTCAAGTTTGCAGCTGCTCCCTGAATGCTGCCCTCTGCTCTTAACCCAGCAATTCAAAAGGGATGAACAGGCAACTTAACCTGCACTGTGGTGGTGGCGGTGGTGATGGCAGCGGTGCTGGTGATGGAACAGGCACCTGCAGAGGTTGATGAATCTCTGTCTTTGCAGATATACAAGATGTTACTGGATGTGACCACAAATAACCTGATTTAACTTCAAAATCAGCCATGCTTAAAGTGAGAGAGTGGATCAGACGTCCCTTCCTACCTAAATTATTCTATGAATCTGTGTGGCCGCCTGTAGCTCTTGGTAAGATGTTTCATATTATCTCCTGCTTCCTTTTCCTCTCTTTTTATCCTAAACCTGTGGGGTTTTTTTGATCACATCCAATGGAAGCACACATGCCCTTGAAGACTCTACTTGGGAGGAGAAGTCCTAAATACTCCAAATTTTATTCAGTTGACTGAATTTTTTCCATCATACTAAATCTCTGTATGGACCTACTAATTCAACGTGGATAATAATATTAATCTCCTTTGTGCTAAAATTTATAAGCAGAATATTGACACATATATTCCGTTAAGTTGGGATGAAAAACAGAATGACAAATTGTTCTGCTTCAATGTGTCTGTGGGAAGCCTTCTTCCCCATTCTTCCTCTTCTCAGGGCTTACAGGGGTTCCTGAGTAAATGCTAAAGCTGTTTAGTAGCACACTGACACACATCCTTCAAAACAGTTTAAGATCTCTAAGAGAACAGGTTGGAGAGCCGCCAGCGCTGGGTGTGAGATTCTTGCCTGCACTTACGAGATTACAGAGCGTTAGCCCTATGAAACGCACAGAGAGTTAGAATTTTCCTCTAATCAAAGCTGTGTAAACACTCAAAATATTCCTCTGTTTTACATGATTCATATAGATTGTGATTTACCTCCAGGGAAATACTGAGAAAACTTTTACTCTATAAAAGTGTCCTAATTTATGAGAAGTTTATGGGGTTTTTGGGTTTTTTGAAGGAGGACTGGTGGTATTGGGTTTGATTTTTTTTACTATACTTTAACGTATAATTAACCGATGGACTAGGACCGCTCTATAAAATGTCAATGTTGCATTTTAGGAAAATCAGTTCTCTTAAAAGTGCAGTGTGTATGCCGTACATTATAATGCTAAGGTTATACACTGAAGAAAGTGAAAGGCATCCTTTAAAGACCTCCTGCTCTTATGGGAGGACATCACATGCAATTTATCCGATATCATGAATTTTCATTTAACCAAAAAACTGCTTACTTCTTCCTTCCTTTCCTTTCTGAAATCCTATATAAAATCAAAACAATAATAAACCGAAATTAAGGTCCCTTCCAACCCCTAACATTCTACGATTCTATGATTCTATGACATAATTTTGAGGGCAAAGTTTGTTACAGTGTGATTGTCTGCTATTATAAAATTAGGATAGTAATGTGGAGCAAAAAGAAGCAGTAGGACTAGAGCTCGATTTCAGATGAAATGACCTACTACCAAATATTTCATCCTCATCCAGGGGTTTAAACATAGAAATACAAAATAGGTAGCAATGATAGATAGAATGGTATTTCAACTGCAGGTTTCTTCCATGTGAGGAATGTACCCTCTGGATTCCACTGGCTTCTGTAGAAGAGTTGAAATCACAGGTACAGAGCTTTGTGAAGAAGAAATGGTAATATGACAGAGTGCTTGGGCATGCAGAGACAACTGCCTCCTTGTCTCTATAGCAGACACATGTAACTGAAACAGACGTTCAGAAAGGACCTAAGCAATGATGTTTAACTTTCAGTCTTCTCAGAATAAATTACTGCTTATGATAGGGTTCATTACTTTCTCAAAGCCTGGCCATAATCAGAAGTAGGTAAAGGAGGAGTGCTTTTTATCATGTCTTTGGAGAAACACTGCATACTCACCTCACAAAACGGTAATTGTACATCACTTTTCTCTGACACATTATGGGAGAAAGAAAAGGCATTAGAGAGTAAGGTAAAGAGACTAATCTTGTTGAAACATTACATTCCAGCTCACAGATTATGTCAGAGGAATGCCATACTTTATGCTCAGGAAAGCAGTTTAGTCCGTGACTGGTGTACAAGAGCTGGACCATTTGAGTTCAGAATCTCCTGCAATACTTTGTTTAAACTGTAGGTACTCAAGTACAGTCTCAGCCATACTCCCTATCACAGTGCTTATTGCGATAGATCTTGCGTAGGACCTACTGGTAAAATACCAGTAATAATACATCTCAGTACCAGAACATTTAATGTACAGTATTCTTTTATGGAAAAGGACATCAAAGTTATGCTCAGAACATATTCTGAATATTTGTGCATTGGTTATATGCACTGCAGTGTGAGAAGACTGCAGTGATGAGACAGTTGTCAATTGTATATCAACGTGCTTTGTTTTTTTAAAAAAAGTCTTAACTTAGGGAGGGAAAAATGCTGATTCTTCTGGAATGACTCCACTGCCAGCCACTTCATATTGTTCAGTAGCAAGACCACCAACTCCTACAACTGTCTCTCTTTAAAAAGTCGCTGAAATCGTCTCTGCTCCAAAAGACCAGACCATAAATACCAGTGCATTAGATAAAGTCGATGCATCATTTCCCCTGTCATGTCCTACAGCACTCACAGGTTTGGTTGGAAACAGTTTAGATGGCAATTTTAGACTCTCAGCTCTAAAGCAGAGGTGTAGATCTTGTCAAGGCATTGAAAAGAAGGAGTAAAAAGCTGCTGAATGTACAAGAATAGGACAGTTTATATTTGTGTTGCCTCGGTTCTATTATTTCTCCTCGAATTGCAATTGTAGTTTTTTAAATTTCTTCTCTTTGTTCTGCAGATCAACAATGTTATCTGGAATTGTAACATTTCTGCTTCATCTTGAGATCAGTCCTCAAGAGCACACTTTAATTTTTCCTTTCCCAGCCACAAGCCACACTTTTACCATTTACTGGTTCTGTCACGGTGTATTTCTCTCCATAGGCTCCACACTAAGGAACTGTCAATGCACCCGAGCAATGACATCAAATATGAGGGAAATACTGATAGCAGTCACTATTCTTTAGCTTGCATTTGTTACTAATTGTTATTGAAAGAAGACTGTTAAATGCAAGGGAAAAGTGTATTTCCATGTTCCCTAGCATGCTACCAGCGATCACTGCTCTAGCTTGTAAAACATCAAATCTTTTGTGAAAGGCGGGAGATTTATTTATTTAAATTAGTTTTTATTATTATTATTTATGGATTCTAATCTTCAATTATTGCAGCACAAACAGCATGATGTGCAAGGGTGAAGGAAGGGAGTAAATGAAACTTTTTCAAGAAACCTTTTTTTTTCAAGAAACTTTTTCTTGAGCTGCTTGCTAAACTCCCTAAAAAGAAATTTCAGCAGAATCAATGACATTTAAGACCTTGACAGATTCAAAAAAGTCAGAGGCCACATAGGTAATGTACATCTTGCAAGCTAGCTTCTAAGCAAGGGCTGATTCCAACAGTTTTAATAAGTTCCCACAGAAAAGAACCCCCAAAGCTCAGTCCCTGTGGAAAACCCCAGTGGTCCCGTAGCAGTGTGTGCTGGTGTATGTCAACAGCTCACACACAAATTCTAGCACAAGCTCTTTCACCTTCTGCTCTGTATGAAATATATTTGTGTTGGATCTTGAATCAACATGCTTGCAATCAAAGCCCTGCTTGAGTTTTGGAAGAATAGTTTTTAACTATTGAAGTAGCCAGTTTCTCTTATTCTACGTATAAGACTTCTGGCAGTTCAAAATCTACTTGGGATAATCCAGCTAGTCATTCTAGTCTCCCCTATTATGAATTATTAATTTCACTTGGAGAAGGAGTGGCCTTGTGGCAGACTTGCTTGAAGGTGGAGGTGCTATTCGTACAAACAGGATAAGCAGCAAAAAGCCCTAAAACTGAGAATCCCATTCTAAGCACTGGCTGAATATAAACAGGAGCCCTCTGTCCCATTCCTTTGCGGGAGGCTTCAGTCACCAGCTTTACCCTGGTTCCATGCTCGTCATCGCAGCAGTACTGCGTGTGACTGATGCTTTTACAAAGCTCTGCAGTAGTGAGAGAACTTACTTCTCCTCCAGAAGAACGCCATTCTTTGTCAGCCCTTATATCATTAGCTGCCATCCTAGCAGGCAGCATTTTTCAGGCCCTTTAAAAGTAGTAAAACTTTCTCTACTTCTCTCCATCTGCCAGCCATCTTCGGATTTCTTTCTTCCCAGGTCTTTCCATGGCAGACAATCACTGCCATTAAGACAAAGTACTCCCTTTCCCTAGATGGTAGAGCTTGTAAAGAGAAGAAAAGAAGAAAGAAAAAAAATAATAATGGAATATTTCTCTGCAAAGGGCACCTGTCTTTTACAGAGGATAAAATGTTGCCAGATGAGCGTAGCAACGTTATTAATCAATCTGCGGGGACATCTTTCTTATTTTTCCCCTTTGTAGGAAAAGTGTTTAGGAGAAAACAATCCAGGCAGAGGGAGCCATATAAACCTCTGAAGTCTCAGATGCGGGGTTATTTCTCATTAAGGCAGCCATACTAGTTCCAGCATAATGTTTTTTTAGGGAAACTGTATACCTCCTGTTTAAGTTTATACTAAAATACAGATTTTGAATATTCGCAGGGTATTTTTTGTTTAACAGAAGTTGATTATTTCTTTGAGGGACTCCACTCAGCATTGGAGTAATGATCATATTTAAGCGTCTGTTTGCTTCTGTCCAGATCCTCAGCTGAAGATCATCACCTTTTTTGCAAGTTCCTACAAATGGCAGCACATTCCATGCAAAAAAAAAAAAAAAGACCCAGGCAAGTATCTATTCTAATAATTTATTCTTTGCAGAGATTTACTTCGCTACTGGGAATTGCAGAGAAGTGCATTTTACAAACTCTGTAAAGCAGGGAACTAACACTTTCTTGATGCTTATTTTAGACTGACAGAAAAACGAGTGATTCACCCAGATTCCCATGGCAAAGCCTGCCCTTGCTACCCAGTATCATCATTATTTGGCTCCTACAGACATGTCCTCAGAGGGCATATAACTGTAAAGTTCTTCAGTACGAATAGAAAATGGTTTTACTAGTGTGGGATTTTTCACTTTCTTTGTACTGCATTAATGAAAACTCCCACTGCCGCCAGGGATTAGGATGGATGGATGCAGGATGCTATGGCAAAGCACGTCTTTTATGGAGACAGATGCAGGATTTTATGTCTCAAAACCCCTTTCAAAGGTAGTTATAATACCTGAATAAGCAGAATGAAAATTAAGAGTGAAAACTAAAAAAAAGCCTGACGTTTCTTCAGAAATGGAAAATGACTGGTTAAAAAAACCCAAACATTTTGAAACAAAACTAAGTAGACTACGCCAGAGAGAAAAGTTTTCAGTGACAGAAGACAACTTTTTCACAGTCTTGTTTTCTGTGTCTCTAAAACAGAAAATATGTCATTCAAAGGAAGACAATGCCACTTACTTCAAAAGAAAATATAGCACAGGCAATAGGTAAAAAAATATGCAAAGTAATTTGAAAATATTGAGTGGGGTTGTGAATAAAGAAATATTTATTCAGTGCAAATACTGTAAATTGCTACTAGAGCTGCTATTGAAATGTCCCATTGATACTAGTTTAAAGATAAAATGGTGGGGGTTTTTGGTTTTTATTTTCATATTTTTTTATAAATTTTACCAATATCATCATGGACTGTTTATTACTTGTTTGTAGTTTGTTTGACTGTACCACATAGGAAAGTGAGGCTGGCAATTAATAACTGCTGGGGGAGGGTCTTCTGGACATTATTTTCCTTGAGAGCAATGAATAACAAAGTGAGTATCTGCAGTCTTAATTTCTTTCTTCTCCCACCTGTCGTGCTTATCAATCTAAGTAGCTCTTTCACAGTGGTTCCTAAAAGTCTGTTTGCATATAAGCTATAGATGGGCAACGAGGGAGCAATAGCTTATTTTTAAGAGCGAAGTTAGGATCAGACACTTAAAAATTTCCATTTAAAACCTATCTTTACTTTTTTAATTTTTCTCTTCCTGCTGCTAGAAGATGAAAATGGTCAGGAAAATCTCTGTGTTTTTTTCTGACCCTGCTGCCACCGGAATTCCTTGGCCAGTCCCTCCCTTTCATCCTGTTCGCCTCTGCCCTTGGGAACTAGAGAGCAAAACTTCCAGTAAAAAAGCACAAAACTTCCAGAAAAAAAGCAAAATCAATAGCAAGTTTATCTGATATTCAGTCAGATGCCTGCTACCAGGCACGCATTCATTGTCTACCCATCCTTCCTTCTAATCAGTTAAATTAATGGTTGAGTACCTGAACTAGAGAAAAACCAAACGATTTTTGTACTGGAAAAGTTAACGTGAGGCATTATTGCTGGCAAAGAGTAAGAAAAGGGAGGGTGCATAGAAAGATCTGGAGAGTTCAGATCATTGGATTAAGTCCAGAGATTTGTGGTTGAAAGTGGATAAATGTGAGGCGCTTCTCTCAAGGGGCAGGGGAAAGAAAAAAAAAAGAATAACAAGCAGAAATAAAATACAAGAGAGCAGGACAGAGAGCAGCAATGCAGAAAAGATTCTGAGAGAGACAGCAGGTAACAAATTAAATATAAGTGAAATGTGAGGCTATTAGGGGAAAATGCCACAGCTATTTCGGAGTGCATTCCTCATGAGGAAAGAAAAGCGATAATGTACATTCCCAGAGACTCTCTGTGATTATAACCAGACTATTGTGTTCATTGGGGGAGAACCACGATGAATTAACGGTGCTGATAAACTGGGGGTGTCCAAGCAAGAGGTACCCATACCCATTCTCTGTTAACAAGGTCCTTGGAAGTCACTGTGCTTTACCAGTGATCTACGACGTCCAGAAGAGACTTAAAAGGATGCTGTGATGCCAAGGAGAGTTTTGAGAGGGAAGATTCATTTAGCATCTGGACAGGTCTTTGATAAAGGCCTTTTGCGATGCTGTGGTGTGGCAGGAATTGACTCTTAAATTTGAGAGGCTATGGAACAACTGTCCTCCTTACTGATGAAGAAGAATGCAACCAAAATTCAACCCAAATTCAAGAAGGAGGTGAATATCAGTGCAAATACGTAGTATTTTCTGCACTGCCCCAAATTTTTTCTCCTCTTTCTACAGTTCACATAATTCCATGGGACTGTTGTCATATCCCGTGAAGATATGAAAGCAAGTGTGTGCTAACCAGGCATCTAAAAGAAATATTTCATTTTCAGTGTGAATTTTGTCCTGTTTTATAATATACACGGAAAATTTCAAGTTAGGGAAATGGAAAATAATGTTAGAACTTTCCATAATACCTTGGTGCACATTAGATAGATGCATGGACAGATCCACTCCATAAAATCTGCGTTATTTCATGACACTTCATATATTTTTTTCTAGTGTAATCAATATTTCCATCTTAATTTAAGATCTAATATCAAAACCAATATAAAAACTTTTCTTAAACTTTCAGCTTTGCCTTTCAGTATTCTTTGAGACTGGCTTCCTTTCCCTTCACTTTTTACCCTGCCTGTTCTCCCATCAATATTAGTCCAAAAATTAAAGTGCAAGAGCAGGAGAAAAAAAAAACTAGTAGAAAATATCTTTGTATCAGTAAATGGTGAATGGTTCTGAATCTTCCAGTCATATTGGAGGTCACATTCTAAGCAAACTAAAATAATTTTTTAATTAGGAATTGTAATTTTTAAGGACATTGCACAGATAGGGTCAGTTAGTAACTCCAGTTGGTACAGACAACTCAATACATTTCTGGCTTCATGTTTATAATTATACTGGAAAATGCAGTAATATTCTGTTGCATGATAGATTATACTGTTTTGTCTTATAAATTCAATGCTCTTGAATAGCATTCATTTTTTACAGTCCTTTGAAAATGAAGAGAATGGTGAAGTCTACAATACCCTGCTTTTTTTAAGCCTCCTTAGTTCTTAGTCCTTGAGGCAAAATATTTTTTAAATCACCTGGTAGATACTTTCTAAAATCCACTCTCACATTTGTTTTCCATTTGAATCATACTTTTATTACCATGAAATAAATAAATACATTCATATTATGCATATAACTCTACAATTTCCTTTGAAGTATTTCTTACAGGCTAAAAAGCTTTGATAGGGGATGTCTACATTTTACAGATTTTCACTAGAGCTACACTGTAATATTATCGTATTATTTTCTCATACATTTGGGGATTTTTTGGAGGGGACATTTTGTTTAATAAACAGTTATTCTTAGTGATTTAGTTTGGGACATAAGTGAGACAACACTTTTTACCAGAGCTTTTAAGTCATCGTTCTTCCTCCCAAAGAGGAGTAATAATTATTAAACCAGTCTTTGTGCATCTGTGACTATGTGCACATGGGAGAGGGAAGAAAACTTTTTCCATCTTTTTTATTCTTCTGACCAGTGGCTAATTTCACTATTTGCCTACTTGCCCTTCAATAATCAGTGAATTACTTGCCAGCAATTGTTCCTCTTCTGGAAGCCCTACACACTACCCAAATGTGAAATGGGGGTGTCTTACCCCCCAAAACTGTACAGCAGAGCTCAGCTGCTGCTGCAGTCATTGCTGTGAGAGCAAGATAAGGTCGGCAATATCCAGGAAGGGTTGTTCAGGCTGCAAAATCTCCTGCAAAAGTAGAAGAGTTTTTGCCTGAACTGAACTCCAAATTGCTACCACCACCGCTTGAGTGGCTTAAAGCAGACTTGAATATCTCTACATTATAGTGTAGTAGTCTGTCTTCTGGTATTTCGTTATCTTTTTCTCCAGGATTACCATTGGTTTTGATAGGCATTAAATCAGCCTCTTGCTGTTTCCCTTTCTGCGCTGCCTGTTTCAAGATGTTAAGTCAGAATCAGGCAGCTGGTCTTGATGGAGCATTAAACCTCACTGGCTTCACCTTCCTCTAATCTTCCTTATAATTTATTTCTCAAACATTTCCTCTTAGACATTCAACTTAAAATTAAAAAATAAAAAAAAAGCCCTAAGAGGCCCCTCTTGGAATAAATTTCTGATTAGTATTTGTTCTTATTCAGGAGACGTTTGCTTCATAAACTTAGTTGACATTTCAAATTTAATCAATTAGAATCTCATCTCAAATTTCGTGCTAGCAGAATCAAGCACAAGCAGTGTACAATTGTTAAATCATAAACCAATTAGGAATAATAGTTCCTTTAGGTAATGATACTGTTAAATAAAATTAAGCTTTGCATTAATTTTCAGATGTTTCTAACTGACAACTGTTTCAACTCAGCTTTCGAAATGCTTTCAACTAAAAAATTGCGTGTCAGGAATAGGTTGTTGAGCGTATGAAGAATAGTTTCTAATCTATGGAAGTTTTACTCATGTAATACACCTACTTGGTTCTTTTGCCTCTTTTTTGTGGAAAAAATATACTGACTGAGTATGCCAGGAAAGACCTGGAATAAGGAGAAATAAATAATAATAAAGTGAAATGAAAGGAAGTGAGAAAATCAATGTTTTAGTGTTAAATTTTGAAAAAGGTCTTGTATTTGTGAACGGGCAGTGAATTCTTACAGAGTACTGAATATATCTAAACTAGGAGTCCTCAGTGAGAGAAACTTGGCTTGATCAAATCTGGAATTTCTTTCATTTTTTTTTCAATAGCCAGTACACACAAAGCAGCCAGGCTATGTCATTCAGTGTTGCATCTTTAAAAAATAGTGGCTGTGCATTGGAACCATCTTGAACATTATCCCAGCCATCTATTGGGAGCAAAGAAATAAGAGAGGAATACAAGAACATTACATTGAATGAGCCCTGTAGTTAAACTTTTGTAAACTTCCTTACTTTGTAGAATGTTACGTTGTCTGTAGAAAGTATTACCACCTGAACCAAGGAAATATCTTTTCTACTAGAAATCATATATATTTTTCCTTTTCACAAAAAAGGTGTATTCCTTCTGCAAAAGTGTTTTTATTTTTTCCCCAAAATGTCAATAATTTTTTTGACTTGAGGATGTTTTTTAATTTTTTTTTAATTACAAATTAAACGCAATTTGTGTAGGTACCTCCTACCTCCCATCTGTTTTACAAGTTTGCTAAAAGAGTTAATCTCTTTTTCCTCCTCTATTTGTTCTTTACCTTCTATGCTTCTTTTAGAGCTGGTCAACTTGAAGTTGCATAGAATAGCTGAGCTTTTTCACGATTTGAACTCATAACATTTATGACCCGATTAAGCAAAAGAAAGGAGAAAAAAAAAGCAAAAAACATTGCAAAATTAAATAGCTTAGCAGCTCCATTGCCTTACGGTATATGAATGTAATCCTGATGAGACTGTAAAGGGCTCCTGGAGCTATTGGAATCTGCCTTAATAACGCTGGGTAAATGCTTATGTCTTGAAAATGTTTTACAATAAATTACATTATAATTTTAAAAGAACTGCCTGTCACTATCGCAGTCTATAATGGCGTGTCTCTCTGAAGACCCCTTGTAGTCAGCTTTCTGATTTGTCATACCACCTTCTAACATGACATTATTGCTGAAGGAGTCATCACATTATGAGATAACGAGGTGCCATTCTCATCAAGTTAAACTCAGGTGCATCAACATCTCTGGGAGACGATGAAGGCTTTTTACAGCTACTCGCTGTGACCTTGGAAGAGCAGCCTTGTGCTTCTGCATATCCAAATTTCTGCAGACGCTGGGAAACCTTTCAGAGGACAACTTTAACAACTGCTTACACATATTGCTGCGACAGGCTAGGCAGAAATGTGAAGATGCATTATCTTCTCAGGTTCTATCGCAGCAGGTGTCACCTGTAGGAAAGCTCTTCAAAAATGAAATCGTATAATGAAGGGATTGGAGGGGAAGGGGAGGAGAAAGTTTGCATAATTACACCAAGTGAGAAAAATCATCTAATCTTGGTGATAAGCAGATCGGGTTTTAAGCCAAATCGTAGCCCAGAAATGGTTTTAGTGCACTGGTAGGTCATGTCTTCTGTCAGTAGAGGAGTGGTAAATATAACCCTCAAATTATTACTTTTTTTTGTGTGTGTTCTTTTGCAGTTCTACCCCAACAGCAACTAGAAAAACTGTTTCTGAGGCTCCCTTCTCTCTCACTGTTAGTGTGCAACTCATGGAAAAATCTATAAGAGTAACACCGTAATTCAATTAGAAATGTGAAAGTTGAAAGTTTCTTTTAAAAGGGAAAGAACATTACAAAACTATAACATGACCATAGTGTTACAATTCTCCAGCCTTTTCTCTTTCCACTTGGAACAATTCGACCGGCGGATGGTCCTTGCCTGTTTTTCTCAGATCTGAGGTGCCTATGAGTACATACAGATGCAAATACAGATATATATATATGTATATATGCCTCTGAACAGGCTTTGAACATGAAAGGGAATCTTATTCTTTTTTAAAAGTCTTTCACTGTAAGAAATCATATGCAAACTCCAAGCAGGCACCAAAATATGTGTGGGGCATTGGATATCCAATGCCTCTTGTCCAATTTGTGCTAACATTTAGAGACAAAAGCTACTTGGGCAGGACATCCGCTGGGCCAGGATTTAGATTGACGGTAAGCGTTGTTCTCTCATCTCTTGGAATTTTACTGTATATAATCAACCTAAATCCTCTGTAGCTATTTTTCTTCTGTGATTTGACAAGCAGGCTAAAGTTAAGTAAGAAATGTTGTTTGTACTATGAGATGAGCTAAGTATATTGCAGGGCATTTGAAAGAAAGGTATCAAAAAAAAATAAAAAGGTGATATTATAGAAACCACAAGCACGGTATATTATGATGGTAGTTGAAAAGAAAATCCAAGGAAGCTCTGAAATTGTTCATGTGTATTATCATGAAACAAATCTCATTCACTTTGCATGTGGTTATTTCCACTTGCACAAAATAAGCGATAAAGTGATAAATAAGTGATAAAGTGAAGAACCACTGACCCATCAGCTTCCTGTCTAAAGCACATAATGTCTTGCTTTCACCAAAATAAATGATACAACATATCAATGGTGTTTAGTCAACCAAAAGAACGCGCAGATTTTCAGCCACTTTCCCGTGAGGAGTGAAATACCATTTTCCAAAGTTTGAAAGAAACGTATCTTGGCAATCTCTTGAAATCGCTTCTCTGCGAAGCTGGGTGTGATTTATATGAATTAGTATCAGTCTAGCTTCACTGTGAAATTAAATACTACTAGTCCCAAGGTATTTGGGTAACTTTTAATTTTCTTTTCATAGGTGTAGTGAGTACATTCAAAAGTGGAACAGTCATTCGAATTTCTCACAGAAAGTACAATTATAGATTTTTCTCTCCTTTAGTCAGTGCTTTTTTGCCTTTCCTTGTAATAAAAGCTAACCACTTCCTTTCTCCATCAAACATGTTTTATATCTGCCTTTGAGATGAGTTATGCTGTGCTTGTTGAGGAAAAAGTGTAGAAAATAACCATCTGCAGCCCTGCTTTTCCTCTTGTGAGTATTCCAAGAATCTGGTAAAAGGAAAAGTTGTAACAGATATATGTTTAAAAATAACCTATAGTAAGACTTATCATGTCTAGATGTGTGTGGGTTTGCAGGTGGTTGTTGGTTTGGTTTCTTTTTATTGTGGTTAATTTGTTGGTTTGTGATTTTGTTTGGAGGGGCAGATCTGCTGAAGAAGTAAATGACAATGAAACCCCTGAGAACTAATAAATTCTCCAAAGGATAAAATGCTGCATTCTGGTTGGTGTTTGGTGGGGGTTTTTTAATAGTCTAATCATGTACGAATCCACCACTATATATTTCTCAGAGCAGAGAAAAATACCTAAAATTGTCTCTACCATATTGCAAAAACCTAGTGCTGTGCTGTGAGATTGTGTTCAACAGGATTTGATTTAGAAGCTGGAATGCTTTAAAAGTGCGAAAAAATTAAATTTGCCTTAGTGGAAGATGTATCAGGATGTTTTATCAATAGCTTATTTCTGACTCTCATTGGCATATACATAACTTTTGTGACTATATAAGAAAGCTGCAGTAAAATTGCGTGTTTGGCAGCGAGATAAACTGAGGCAAAACAATTGGAAATAGCAGTCTTCAGATATTTCATAGTGCTATTGTTCTAATGTCAATATCGTGAAACAAATTGTACGATGTCATATCACTCCGGGTGATTTTGAAATACTCCAGTTTTTCCAAAGCCAAACTTATAGGAATGGGCAGAAACACTTTCATAAGTCCTTGTAGAAATACTTCCCTTTCTTGGAAGAGCAGACATAAAGTTCAGGCTTTATGTTTCATTTATACTTTAAATAGTGGATGTAGCTCTAGACTTTTTCTTGGAGGTTTTCACATATCCTTCTCGAAGTCAGAAACCATTATAAACAGTTTGAGTTTGTTCGTTGTGTTTTATTTTTAATTAAACTTTGTACATAAGCAAAAAAAAAAGCCCCGGAAACAGAAAACCATAACTAAATCTAACCTATAACTAGATTCTAATCCTGTTACTAATTTTTGCTATAAAATACAGGACTTGAAGAAAGTACTGGAAGTCAGTGATTTCGTCCTCTTGGTCCAAGGTAGGATCAGTTTTCCTAACGTGTTTGTGATGAAAGTTTATCAAATCTTGGTCCCTAAATACTGCCTCTGATCTCTGAGCTGTAATGCTCATTACAGAGCAGAGACAGACTCCTCAAGTACCTCACTTTTAGGCAGGACAACAAACAGTTGTTATGATTAGCATAGCAATAGCCTCATATCTTCACGAACCTTTTATTAATTCACAGAGCTGTTCTTTCTAGGTTATGCAAGATACTCAGAAATGTAGGTTGCATTGGAATATTCCTAAATATAAACTTCAAAATGTATTTTCTGCCAGTCAGCACTATAGAGGCAAGTAAAGAAGGAAACTGAAGCCAAATGCTTGATTTGGCTAGAACTAAGTCTGGTAACTTTTACACCTGAAGGTAGCAAGTCTTTACGCCATTATTTGTGAACTATTCACCAAGGGTGAAGACTACTCCAGCTAAACTGATTAAATAATTTTGGATGAGAACTTTACAGCTCATTGGAAAACATTTTGTGGGTAGAAAATTATATTTATGAACACAAAAAAAATCACTTCCCTTGCTATTTCTGTGATTCCACACCAAACACCAAAACCAGCAGGAGTGTAGCATTGCTAAGTTACTGTGAAACCTGAAATTAATAACCTGGAGATGGATTAAAACTCCTCAGCAAGAGTGCTTCATCTTCTGTACCCTATCTTGAGAAGAACCTGGGAAAGAAATGTTCTCTTTCAAGCTTTTGTGGAAAATGGCAGGTTTCAAATAATCGCTAATTACCTAAAATGTCATGATTTAACACGTGTTTTCTACAGCTTTCAATGCAAAGGACAGGCATCTCCACCCAAGATGAACAATCGGGTTTAGTCAAGAAAGGAATGCTATCTGCAAGATACGCTTTAATTATAGTACTTTATTATGGGGAAGATTTCCAATGGAAGGATTTAATTTTTTGATACTTTTAGCAATATCCCCAGCACAGTGGACACACATTCTTTCCTTTTTCTTTTTTTTTTTTTTCTAAAAAAGAACAAGTTTATTACCAGCAATGAGTTAGCAAATACAAAGATTTCTGCCACTGATAACAAAGAAAAATCATCTGCTGTCATTCATTTGTCCTGTAAACACTAGAAACAGGTACTTTTTCTACAGAACAGATAGCAAAGCACAGGTTAGTTATTGCTAGAATAATGGACAGTTACAGTTTGGTTTTTTCTTTCCTTGTTTTTTTCTTTTGAAACTCCCTGAGTAAAAAGACTTTTCTGAGCTTGTTATATTGTATAAAATAAATCATTATCTCATGGTATTCATAGAGGAACAAATTAAAGTAAGTATGAATACTGCACCTCATTATTTAAATTAGTAAATCTATTAGGAGTCACCTATTGAAGTGTGCTAGAAAATGCTAGAAGAAAAAGGGTGAAAAAGTCTCAGCTGAAGGGAGCACCCAGCAGCTTGCACAGATAATTATGAAAATTAAAGTCAAGGTGAATTTGTGGCCCAGATTGAAATAGGCTATTGCTTTATGTTATTCGCCAATTGGTCATTAGTATAGAAGCATTTGTGCTCATTGTTTCGGTTCTGTAAGATTTATAAAACATATTACTTTAAAAACACTGAGAAGTGATATTTTTCATCTGTCTGGAACCCAGCAGAAGCAACTAGCATCCATCAGGGCCATAGGTGCAGCAGTAACTTGTAGGTTATCTAATGAATCATTACTAATACTTTCTCCAAGGGTTGGGTAGCTTCGGGAGGTTTCATTGCAGAAATTGTTCTTATTGTGAGATACAGTGAGATCACAGCACTGGGAAACATAAATAATTGTATGTCAGGTTTGCATCTAGCTCCCTCACAATCCATGACTGTTTGGACACCGAGGAAGCAATTTATAACAATATATCATCTCTGTTTCTGCAAACAAATGTGTATTAAGCTCACATTCTGTATTTGCTCAATTTGCTTGGCTTCAGACTGGAGTAAGGAACCTGTTATAAAACACCTCTAATAGCCGTCTGGTAAACAGCATAATCTGTTACATAGCAGATAGAGAAAAAAGGGAGGTTTACAGTGGAGAGCTATATCAATAAGTGCTTTGGTTTCAATCACAAGTACATCGCTTTTTTATTTCTTCACATAAGGTGATAATGAAGAATGATGACCTCATGTCTAGACCTAAGCTTTTAACTTTGTTGCAGCTCTGGGGGCTTTAATGTTTTTCAAAAAGCAATCAATCAGCTGCCAAAAAGTGTCTGGCTAATTACCTCTGAGACTTTCTAAAACTCTCCATTCTTTCCTCATAGAAATGTAGTATTTATAAATTACTTTGTTGAAGCTCAAACTAGGTTATGGCCTATTCTCTCCACCTTTCTTTTCTTCTGCTCCACAGTTGTTAAAGTGCTAATGTTGTGAAATCTCAGCATTTGACAGTGTTTCTTTCTATCCGAGACAACTGTCACTTTTACCTCCTGAACATTTCTGGAAAAACATGTTTATCTCATGATATAAGACTAACAAAAATATTCAAGTTTTAAGTATTTTGGGGAGGGAAGCTAAGAAAGTGTAAGTGCTGAACACCCAGTCTCCCAAAGACCTGATGTCACCCACATCCAGTGAGATAAATAGCAACAATGATTTATTTGAGTAAATCTGAAATTTCTTTGAATTCTCTACTAACCTGGATGTCAGAGATGTTTCAAACAGAATGGCATATAATCAAGGTGGGGAAAAAACAGGGAGAAAAGCTGGAAGGGAGCTCTAAAGGTTTTGTAGTTCAACCTGTTCCTTCAAATAGGGCAAACCCCAGAGCTAGGTCAGGGAGCTGCAGGTTTTCTGTGGGTGACGTATTCCAGTGCTCACTTACTATGACAGCGAAGAGTTTTTTTGCTTGTGTCTTGATCTATTTGCTCAACAGCAAAAGGACAAGAGGAAATGGGCTCATGTTGCACCAGGGGAGGTTTAGATGGGATATTAGGAAAACTTTCTTACCTGGAAGAGCAGTGAAGCACAGGAACAGGATGCCTGGGAAAGTGGTGGTCACCATTCCTAGAGGGGTCCAAAATGTGTAAACATGGCACTTCAGGACATGATTTAGTGGTCATGGTAGTGTTGGGTTGGCAGTTGGACTTGATGATCTTAAAGGTCTTTTCCACCTGGAATGATTCTGTGATTCTATCTGCACTTGAGGCAGCCTGGACTTTTGACTTTCTTGCAAAGGTCTTGATAAGAGGTCAAGAAGTCAGAGCAATGTTCTTAAGTGTGCGTTACACAAGAAGTTGATTTACATCTTTATTTTTTGTCTAGATACTTGAATGCATTGCCATTTTTTTCTGGTAACTCCAAGCACTTTGGCATCACAGAGAAATAATATTTGCAAATGCCTCTCTCTAAACCAAAAAGACAATGAATAGTAAAAAATCATTGGTTTTAAATATTTGGAGCTAAGCTTTACTCAGCTCAATTTGGGAGCTAGTAGCTTTTCTGTAAGCAGCATTATCTTTAGTGGAACAGAGAAATGACAAAACTAAAATTTCGGTCTTGAAGTGATGTTCACACTTGTGAAGTCTGAGTAGTAGCTCCAGCGATGAGAAACTATTTAACTGGAAAGTGATGGTGGTCCAAGAGAAAGCACTGCTGAAAAGCTTTTGTTTCATAGAAAGAATCTTCTGAGGCAGAAAACAAGCTATGATCAAAGTATGTGAGGTGAGGCTCTGCACCAAAAACCCATCATTCTGTCAGGCTAGCTGGACAACAGGCTAGGAGACCCTTACAAGAAAGCATCGTATATCAAACCAGTCAATGTATAATTTCCATACTGCTGATAAGAAAAACTCTCCAAAACGTAGTGGAATAATTTTGGACTCAAAGCCATTACCCAAATAGCAAAAATGCAGTATATAAACTCCAAAACAAAGAAAAACAATCAGATTTTTTTAATGTTCCATACTTGGAAAAAAATTGTGTATGTGGAGCAAAAACATATTCACATAATGTCACAGAGTAAAGGCATATATTTGCCTTAAGCTACTAATATAAGCTGCATTACAAAGGCACAGTTAAGGCAATGCGTATGCACTCAGTTTGCAGTGTGCACATGGGAAGTCTATATAAATATAATCATTAATGTGACACAAGGTTAAAGACGGTCTCCATTGGAGATTTAATGTGACAGCTGAGAACGTAAAGGATATCTGATTGCTCCATTTCAAACCCCAGTATTCCAAACCTGTTGAACTTGTAGTTCTCTTCCAAACAGAAGAATATTTTGAAATGTCAGGATAGATTATAGAACTGCTCTCAACAATAATGCTTAAATTGTTTTACAGATACTAGTTGCTTCTTCCTGCTTATGAGTTTTCAGTATTCAATGATTTGTCAAACTACTGGGCTGTACAACTACTTCTATCTTCTTTTTTTTTTTTTTGGCCACAAGGACATTTACTGCACTAGAGCTGAAGTTTTGTATAATCCTGCAAAGACTGAACATTAAACAGGTTGTAGGATAATTCAGATAGGAAGGGACCCAAGGAGGACATTTAGTCCAAACCTTTGCTTAGAACAATTAGTGTACACATTTTCTTCTCAGTCTAAATATTATTGGAAAAAATCAGATACTTCTGCATTATATTTTTTCAAAGTGAACATTGTACTATATGAGCAGTTCTGAAATAAAAATACTCAGCTTTCTTTTGTGTTAATACATTTAATATATGAAATATTTTATGTGACAGTCAAGCTAAAAATTATGAAAAGTTTGAAGTTTATCCTTAATTTAAATACAAAGAAATAAATGCACAGTATGTAATCATATGAGCTAGTTTTCTCTAGGTAAAATGAAGTATAACACTGATGTTCTTAGAACATCAACAAAATCAGGAAATGATTGCAACTGGCATTTATAATAAGCACTAGTCATGGTTGATGTATGAGATAATTATAATGCTTTGCAGGAAAATCTAATAAATCCCAGAACAGTTACTCTGTAAAATCTATTTTTATGGAAATTAGGGTATGAATATCACATCTATTACAGCAAGAGGGTTATACAGGCAATTCTGACAGCCTCAATCAAAAGCAGCGTCCACTCCTGAAAGGAAATTGTTTCTCAAGTTTTACACACACAAAATAACAGGTGTTCCATTTTCTGAAATGAATGATTTAATATTAAAATATGAAAATCTTCATGACTTGCACAGCTTGATGAACTTCTACAAGAGACATGCACCTGTTTTGACACAGAGGTTAAAAGATTGAATAAACTGTGCTGGATTTTGGGAATCAAAATGCACCAAGAGTTCTAGTTTGACTTAAAAGCTTTGGATGCATGTGATTGCATCAGATATGAGTTCTGATGAGCAACGCCCTAATTTTAATTCTACAGTTAAACTGAAAAATACGTTATTGTTTTTAGAAGCGGTAAGTAAACTGGAGTTACTTCTGATGTACACAGCCAGAGGATGGAAGGTGCATTCTCAATCTTCCATTTACAATTCCTTAACATTTATGGATATGAAAAGCAAGATGGAATATCCTCTAGAGAGCTGACAGATGATTGTGAGAATAACCTGTCATTCCTAATCTTGGTTTTAAAGTGTTTCTTGAATGCTTTGGGTCCTCTTTGCCTGAGAATGCTCTTCAAGTTTTCATCTCTAAAAGATGATAGAAGGCTATTAATATGACTTCGTGCTTGTCTGAGTTCTCCAAGGACAAGCTTTCAGTATTAGATATCTCAGATAGGCATCTATAATCCATTTTACATCAACTCAGACTGCATTTGCACATTTGCAAGAGTTATAACCAGTAGGTAGCTTGATGCAGATGCATAATTTTAAGAACTGTAGCGAACAGTTCTGGAGAATATCCCAGTTCTCAAATAGTCACAGCAACACATGCTTAACCTTAGACATGAGGTTCCTCTGAAAGCAATACAACTAGTGAATCGCTCACGTATTTTCAGAGTCTGTTGATTTAGAAACTTAGAAGCACATCATGTGAATTAGCTAAATCTCATTCTTGAAAACTGTCAACTTAAGCTCAACTTGCAATACATTTTCTTCTTAAAAAATGTTTCAGTGTCACCGTTTCACTCAAAACATTTCTTATTCACACAGTTGGCTCAGGTGTCCTAATCTCCCCAACAGGACAGCAACCTTTTTGTCCTATCAAAGAAAGAAGCAGAATCGTGAAACATGATGTGGAACTTGAATAAATCTTTGCATAAGATCCTAAGGTTTTGATTTGGAGAAGCTGATGAGCTCTCTTCACTTGAATCTTGAAGGTAGTAATTCCCTTTGAGTCAATTCTATAAGCCTTTTGTTAGAGTTCCTGTGCTGTACCTGCTCTGAGGAAAGCCATTTCCCCATAGAATAAGACATTTCCAAATCAGAAGTTATATGAATCTTTGAGGAGCCAAGTGACTACCATATGAAAAGAAGATAATGGGATATATTTTATCTGGATTGAGAAGCATCTGCCAAGTGCATCTCAGAGGAGCTGTCTGTTAGGGAGAGTTTAGAATAGATTGTTTACCCCATTAAATATCAGCAGAAACTCTACTTTTGCATTGATTTCCTCCATCTATATTCTCAGCTGGGAAAGCACGAAAAGATTTTAGAGAGAAATGAGAAAGTATTTTGGAGTGATGCGGCAACTGGAGGAAAAATTAGGCTTGTATTGGTAACAGTATCAAATTCTTCGCTGTCTTGTTTTTATTCTCCCCTGGTATTTTTCCTGCACAGTGTTTATAATTAAGGAGAGGGATTAAGGTCTAGATACAAAGCCTGTTGCCACCACTGGGAATTCTTTTCTCAATGAGGTTGAAATCCAGCCCATGAATACAGCTTTTTCCAAGAAGCAAAATAAAGACCTAGACTGTTTGGGGTTTGGCTGGGTTTTTTTTTATTCTTTCTTTGTTTTGGATTTGATAGGGTTTGGGAAGGGGGGGAAAAAGTTTGGGGTTTGGGTTTTTTTTGTCAATTTTGTCTAAGAGCATAGATTCTCAGTTCCTCAAAAATTTATACATCTGTTGACAGATCAATCAAATTAGGCACATGCTTAACCATCTTGATAAATCTGAGGCCTCTGTTGGTCATAGGAGGTCTTGAGGGCATGTGAGAAGAAATTAAAGCTGGGTCATTCCAAAAAGCAATATCCTGGTATTTGCATAATGTCTACACAGAAAATAGTGATGAGAGCCTGGTAAAAGAACCTGGGTTTCTTACATTTTAATTTCTTCATTAGCTTTTTAATTTATTTCAATTCAAAGGGATTAACTCTTTCCTTTTTTTCTTCTTGAAGTACCTTTTGAAAAGTTCATAAAAGCACTACTGAATTAAAGCAGTTTGGGTGCTATAACATATATTATCTCAAAGATATTATTGTAGCATGAATGGCTTTTAAAACTTAATCACCTAACCAGCACACATTCCTAATTGATCTCTCCCTTTAGGACTGCTACATTTTCTTGACCTTTTAATAACTGATGGCTTTAGAGAAAAGATTGTTCAGATAGCTTCTTAAAAGTCAAAAGATCTGAGGTATATTTGCAGGTTCTGGAGAGGATGTAACTAAAGCAAGTCACAGCCTTATGAAGTTCTGATTTCCTTGTTCTTTCCCCACGTTGCAGAAATTCTTCCAAGAACAGGAATTGGGGGTTGGGATCATCTGAACTGTTCTGCATTTATTGACATCAATCACCTACTGCTCCCTCTATATGCGAGTGTGAGTTATTCACTTTAAATATTTTTAAAGAGAAAATAAAGTCTGTGTCTATTTCAGGTTCAGATGTCAAAGCCTGCTAAACACACATGAAGAAAGAAGTGGATGGTAAAGTCTTTTTCCTGCCCTGTCATCTGTACTAAACCCTATCAAATTGTTAATTTTCAGATCCTTTCTACAGAAGTTTGTAAATTAAGGCTGTTTCTTCTTCCATTTCTTCTTTTAGGTTTGTTTTTTTTTTGAACTAGCTTCATTCTTTACTTAGCTTCATCCTCACATTCTTCATGGGCATTCTCTATAACATCTAGGTTTAACTCTAAATTAACACTGTGTGGGTAATGCTTTCTAAAACAACATTTAAGTCTTAGAAATGACTTCAGCTTCTGCCAGCAGTGATGTGGCCCCATGAGTGGAGGTTAGGATTGGATAATATGTGCACTACTTGCTTTACTCTTACTTACATGCCCAAGGACAGCTCGCTCCTAACAGCCACTCATGCATGTAATTGTAGTTCCAACCAGTTGAAGTTTCTTGCTTTAAGGGTTGTACTGACAAAACTGTGTCCTGCTGCGTGGCAGGCAGAAATTTTCAACCTTTCTGAGAAACGCAGAAGCCTATATTCAACACTTTGTTGTTTGAGCCTTATACTGATATGACGCTACCATCTTCTT
The DNA here is from genome assembly GCF_000703405.1 of Apaloderma vittatum. Lineage (NCBI taxonomy): Eukaryota > Metazoa > Chordata > Aves > Trogoniformes > Trogonidae > Apaloderma > Apaloderma vittatum. The sequence goes on from NW_009693745.1 coordinate 63,472, forward strand.
AACGTGACAGTGGACTGGCATTATGAAAATCCAGGCTGAGTAAAGAATTTTCTGATGATCTCAGTGATAGATATGCAGCTTCACTTTGAAAATAACATTTTAAAAGCTGGATCTGACCCTTCTATATGTTGCATCTGCTTTCTACGCTGCAGAAAGAACAATCTGTTTATAATTGCTCTTGTTTTTTGCCTGACATATGTTTGGGTAAGTGCATTTGCCAGAAAATCTGGATGAAATATTCTTTTTTGTAAAAATGTAAACAAGTTACAGAGATGCATGTTCTTTGTGATAGCAAATATATATATATATATTTATAGTTACAAGGCTGTGCATGTGGTGTAGGAGCTCTGTACTTCTGAGGTGAAAACTTATTTACCAGATCTTCCTCACATGTCTCTTGTCCCAGCTCTAACACTCTTGACCAAACGTTGACACCTGATAAAAGCTGAGGGCACAAGCCTATGCCATCAACTGGGTAGGCAACATTTTGTACTGCTCTAAAGATAATCTCCTGAAGTCTGGTAAGAAATTGTGTGAATGAAGCGGTGAAGTGGCCCTAAAGAGTTTTACTGATTTATCTCTTATTAAAATACACGACCCCCAAAAGATTTTATTAGCCAGTTTTAGTGAGTGATTATGAAAGTGTTCATTGGTGTCAAATGGGTTTAGTTTAGACATCGGGAAGATTCCACTGAAGTGCAGAGAATGCTTAAAAATAAGCCTGAAGAGGACCATAAATATCAGCCAGTTCTCATGGCAAAAACATTTCTTGAACTATATAAGCATCTTGAGGATTCTGAATAATCAAAAATGTTATTTCGTACAATGAAATAAAAAACAAAAGAGATTTTCTGGAGAGGTACAATGCATTGTGTTTTGCAAACTGAGTTTTTTGAGGTTTTGGGTTTTTTTAATGTTACTTTTATAAGCTAAAATTAATTTTACTTACCATGTGGAAGAAAAGGTTTAAGGATGGAGACAGGTCCATTCTGTTCTGACAGTGCTTCATACTTCACAACTTCCTATGTTTTAACCTTCAGTCTTAACTCCTTCAGTGTCCTATGGCCAATGTCAGTGCATTCACTCTGAAAAGTGAATGTGATAAAGTCCTTTTTGCATAATGTTAATGTTCAATTTTGAAAATGTGTCCTGCAGAGTGAATGGAGAAATTATATTCCAGAAGAGATGATGAATTTAAAATGTTATTATAAATGTTCAATGACCTGAAGAGGTCATCATTTAAAGGACCATGTCGGTCGAGAAAACTAACTGAAGTATAATGTTACTTAAGTGATTCTTCTTGGAAGTCTGCGGGTTTATTTGTTTAATTGTGACATTAGTACAATTTTGGACAAAGCTAGGGGTCAACAGTTACTTAATTTGAACAAGAAGACAGGATGTTAGGGTAATTTAATTGGAAGGAACTAAAGATATGAGAAGACTCTCAAGAGAACGAAAGTTTGATAATGAAAGATTTTGGCTTTAGTACTGAATCATGAAAAAAAACCCAAAAAAACCCACAAACAACAATAGCCTAGAGCTGATGGTAAACGTTAATAATGAGAAAGGCCAATTTATTGCAACCAGTAGTGGGTGCGGGGAAGAGGTTCAAAACCTTCCATATCCATTGCAGAATTGAAGGGAACGATAGTTATATGATTTGTTTCAGTTGGCTTGCCTGACAGTTCGGTCATTAGCTTGGAATTGAAATCTGTCCTTGAGACTAATCTGAGCCAGAAGCAACATACTCAAAGTTCAACAGTGACAAGCTCTGACTTTACATTCAAGAAAATCTAAGTATCCTGTGAGAAAGGCAAAAGTTACCCATGGAAGTATAGGAAGGATGACTGAAGCCATTCTGAACTGTCAAACAGGTGAGTAAAAGGGCATTTAAGGAACAAAAATCTTAACTGCTTTGAAAATCACCAGGAAATCAAGCAAAATCAAAGTAAAAGTGAAAGTTCAATAAGTAAGCGTACACCTACTGTTTGAATTGACTTGTGGATAACACTGAACACAGACAAATGGGTTTGCATTTCTAGCAAAGGAACATACTGTCCTCATGGCTTATAGAAGTGCAGCAGGTAGTATGCTTAGCTATTACTGATGATATTATTTATGTAAAGTTTTAACTAATTCTGAAAATGTTTAAAAGATGTTAACAAATACTTGGTTGTGGGTTTTCCATTACTTTCCTCTACATGAAAATGCAGTGAGCAAACCTCTACTGCTGTGCGGCAGCTTGGTGCCATCCAGCAAATATATCCTGAACCCCTCTGCTGAGCAACAAGAAGAACGTACAAGGTATGTTCAGATTCTCTTGGCTTTAACACAAACCATGTGCAAGAACAAATGCAACTACACTTTAACGAAATGATACTGAAATGAAATTTAATCGACTTCTTAAAATTATGTTCTGCCTAGCCAGGAAATGGATACATATGTCTTCGTGCTTCTTCCATGTATTTCTCATGAAGATTTCACATTGCTGTGACATGAGCTGTACACAACAAATTTATTCCATGTTTGAAATACATTCACAATGCTGTAGTCATTTATTTTGACAACACAGTCATCACAAGGCAACAGGGCGTGTAAGTTCTTTGCTCTAAGGGCATTTGGGATTGAATGTTTGACTTCCCCTCTGACAATGAAACATAATAAAACACCCGAAAGGTGACAGTTTTATCAGCTTAAGTGAAAGAGTAGTTCTTGGAGGGCTGAGAACCTCATGTGAAGTTTTAATGTTCTTGGTTTCATTTCACCAGAAGTACGAGCCCTTTGGAAACTGATGAATACATAGGTTAGTAAGCATACTTCATTTTTAAGCTATTTGTTATACCTTTTGCTTAAACGCATTAAATGTGAAGATTTTTCATACTTGGAAACCAATAGGAAATTCTGTTCCATCTTTGTATCTCCACAAGTCACTTTCACTGAATTAGAGAGCACTTCAAGGTGACGTAGAGAAAATGTTAGTTGACTTGACTAACTACTTAAAAGTTGGTTGTCTAGCTGTCCAAAACTTTTCAGGTTCCTGGACAAGTTTTAAAAATACAAACCATCCAGACTGTGAAAAAAATAAGGAAAAATGGGAAAAGCATTAGCCATACTCTGGCCCAAAATGTGGCTCATCAGGCCAGTTGAAGAAGAGCTTTCTCTCACTTCTGCCTCCAGTATGCAGCCCACTGGTCTACAGTCACGTGGGATGGGGAAGGATGTGATTCAAATTCAGACCCGTGATGCAGAGCAAAATTCTAATCTTGGGGATCTTTAGGGGATTTGTGCTACTGAGGGAAAAAACGAGACACCTTCATCCAAAACATTTGGCTGTTCAGGACCCAGGTCATAAGTGATTTGTCCATGAAACTCCAAGAGGAATTCTTCTTTTCCTCTTACATGATTGCTTTCAGCTCCATTCAGTCTACAAAGTTTCTGATAGTTGATGTCTTAAGAAAGAGGTAAATTCATAAATTATTTTGCTTGAAAAAAACCTGTTGACTTGATGAGAAGCCTTCAAAAAAGATTAATAACTTCAAGTTTTAAAAGCCAAAATTTTCCAAACTCATGTGTATAAAAGGCCTTAGGCATTAAGGAAATGGTGATGGTTACACCAAAGCAGAATTGTGTTTTCTTGTACATCAAATAGCATCACTAATTATTTCACTTGAAAAGTACTTCCTTTTGATGAGATTTTTCAGAACAGAAGGGTTTTTTAAGTATAATAATTTGTATACATAATACATCTTAGGAGGAATGGCAGATCACAACGCGATGGAGGCAACTTAAGCTTCATCAACTCATTATGCAGGAACAGAGAGTGGGAGATCCTGAGATATGAAACAGAATGGGAAATTACGCCAGAACATTGGCCTATATTTAGCTCTTCACAACACATAATTACTTTCCAGTACATCTGTGTGTTGTGTGGTGCCCACTTTGATACTTGTCCCTCTTTAAAGACATGAAATCTCATCTTCCTTTCATTGAAGCCCAGGACAAAACTCCTGCTGGTTCAATGGGGACAGAACAGAGCCCACGCTTCTCTCTTCCCCACAGAAGACACACTGGGATAATTTGCCGTATCTGCAGTTCAAATGCATTGTTCAGAACATAGACTATTCACATCTTGTCAAGCAAAAAGTTTTTGAGAGAGCTCAGTCATGAATTATGTAACTGAGGAAATTGTCTATGGAAAGCTAATTTTGGATCACTAAAGCATTTTAATTTATTTTTTTTTAAGATGGCTGAATGTTCGTCTCTTCGTGTGAATTTATTTTTCAGATCTACTATCTCTTCTCGTCTGACTGACCACTGATCTGGTAGAGATATGAATCTTTCATGTCACAAAAAAAGAAATACTATGTCCTTTTGAACGTACATGTTAGTAGTAAGAAAATGCCTGTAGAATTTCTAGCAAAGTTCTCATGTGAAGTTTTCTGGAAATCTGCACTTTGTCTGCACCTCTCAAAACCAGACTTCCTCCTTGTGAGTATTTAAATTCAAATATCCATGTGAATAATCTCTTTCCTCTTAAATTTCTGTACATCACAAACAAACAGAATTGGGATGTGAGAACAACAATAAATTGATTTGGAGTTAGTGATTCAGGTACAAGTCGTGTCATACATCAGCCTACTGAAAAAGAAAAAAGATGGAATTTCACCTAGAGTTAATACCTTCATTGAGATTGCAGGTATTATTCTTATCCACTTCATTTGTTTCATACAGAAGTTTCATACAGAAGTTATGTCTAATCATTGTACTTGATTAACATCATAGATGACAACATACACTTTAATGTGTAGGTATAAGCTGTCTTCCTTCAAACATCCTGACTATGATCTTTTATGATTCATTAAAAATATATTTTTGGGATTACAGAGTAAATAATTTGCAAAGATAAAAAAAATAAATAATTACTGTCAGTGATCTTGCCCTTTAATCAAAAAATCTGTTTTGGTCGTAGTAGTGTTGATTAAATTCACTTAAAACAAAATTCCAGATGCTCGAAGGTTCTTAATACTTTTCATGTAGAAACTACCCAATTATTACAAGTAATAATTGGATAAAGAAACTTAATATGTTCTACACTTCTGAAAGGTCATTAAGAGATAAGTGATACACAGGTAATAGGCAGAAACAGTTGATATATCACATCTTGACTCCTGAGGGAAATCAACACATGGGGCTCTAGAAACAACATGCACTTTAGTTTGCATGACCGTGGGATATAAATTCAGAAAATGAGGACAAATTCCCATTTCTGTGCTGCCGGAGTAGAGCTAGAGTATCCCAGCTGACTGCAGAGGAATGGCTCTGAAGTGACAGCACAGGAATGAAGATGAGATTTATTTTGGGGGTAGTTTTTTGGGATACTGAAGCGTTTGGAGAGAAGATGCATCCAACGGAGTAAGGTGAAGAGGGTCTGGTCCTCACTTCCACCATCTGGTTCAGACACTGAGGAGTCCAGATCATCATCTCCAAAAGAGATTCCAGCAAGACCAGCATCTTGTAAAACTGATTATAGTGAAGAGAGGTAAGTATTTATTGCAAATGGTAATTATACAGTTTGAAGTACACACCGATCTTAGAGTGTTCCTGCGCTCTATCTCCACTCACTAATAAATCTGACTAGCCACTACATCAGTAATAATAATTGAGGGAAAAAAGCGAACCTCTAAATGGAAAAATAACATATTCTTCCTTCATTTAGACCTCTTAAACTCCAGTGGGAATGATTGAAAGTAAATGATGACTATCTGTAGAAGATTGCTTCCCACGCCGACACATGTGCTTGGGTATTCAGAAGAAAGTCTACGCACTGCAAATACAACTCATTGGGTTAAAAAAACCTGGTAATTTTGAATAAAAACTGTAAAATTACTAGAGATGAATGCTGTTGACACTGCATTCTTCCCTAGTAACAGGAGCCTGCAGAATTACATTCCATAGCTATGTTTCACTAAAGATTTTTATTAAGACGATGTTTGCAAAGAACTGCGTGTTTCACAACATGCAGTCCACCTAGGACTCTTACCAATTTACTGTATCCTAGTTGACTTAAGACTCGTATAGTTCTTTTGACGTATTAAAACATTTTAACTGGTTATTTTCTTCAACATTTAGACATTCCCCCCCCAAGTTTTGGCACAGGGTGACACGCATAACAAGGACTGGAAACAGTGATGTTGATCGTGATGAAAAATCTCAGCCTCTTTGTTTTTTTCTTTCCCTTTTCCCCCTGCTTCCTATTACACATGGTGCAAATTTTACCTCCTGATCTTTGCCTTGATCTTTTTACACTTCAATAAAACAAAGTCTTTCAGCTTCCTACATCTTGGGTGATGCAAATCATCTTAAATCCCTGCTGAGTTGTTCGGGGCTGGAAGATGCATGCTGCACGTAGTGTTCCTTAGCACTTTCAACCTCCTCTTTTCTGACAGCTGGAAAGCAGGGAAAAAAAAAAAAAGGAAATTAAATGAATGTGACAGAAAGGAGTGGAGAGGCACAGAACTGCAGTGCTCAGGAGGAGACTCGGAAGGACTGGGATTTCCTAATTCGGGCAGCTGGTACCATGCTTTGGATTTCCATCCAAGAGAGAAAAGATAGAGGTTTGACTAAGGAAAGAAGAAATGTAGTGCCTTTGCAGGAAGGAAAGACTGTCGTGTTGTTGTAACAGAGCACTGCAGAAGGCAGCTCATGCTACTGCCAGTTATCAGTCATATGTGAAGTCTGCGGTCAAAAGTGATTTTTAGGCTCATTGGCTTTCCCCAATGTGTAGATCACAGTTTTTCGTATAGAACTGCCATTAGGAAGTGGATGTGAGCACTGTTTCTCATATTGGTCTCATCCATGATGAATGTGTGCTCATTGTCTGAAGTTTTACAGCGGGATAATACTTTTTTCTTTTTTTTTTTTATGATGGGGCTGTGGATTATGCCACCTCTAGATTACATTCCAGTATCAGAGCCTGCTGTTCATCTGTGTTTTTGTGAACATTGACACAGTAAGAATAGCTGAAAACATTTTAAACATTGGTAGGCGGATTCGTATGGAGAAGTAAAAAGAGAAAATTGTTTCTAACTCCCTCCTTCAAAATTTAACACCTTTCAGTTTTCCATTTACTATCAAAGACATAAATTCTTTTATCAAACATTAATATTTTGCCAGATATGTCTTAGTTTAATGAAGGTAGAAACAAAAATTCTGCTTCCACTATGATTTGGTTTAAGAGAAAAGGGATATTTTTTTTATTATTAGTTCAGATCTGCGGCTTTGTTTCTGTTATTCCTTCTCCCTGCTAAGATTTATATCATTAAAGAAACTAAAGAGCCACCTTTCTTTTGATTATGATAAAGGAATAGAATATATGAACAGCCAAAGGATGGAAAAAAATAAGTTTGCTGAGGTAAAATTTTATGATTCATATAAGATACAAATTTGTTGGATTTTTTAAATTGACTTCTTTTATAGCAACTATATAGTCAGAAAATAATATAAGGCTTATTTATAAAGAATAATCTAAATACTGAAGTTTCATTTTGAATGAAAACCTAAAAATGTAGACATTTCAAGAATAATCTTCTGAAAGTGTGGAAAGACACACATAAGAAATGCTGATCTGCCCCTGCAGGGGAGCGATATCTTTTATATAAGTCCACTGCAGTGAAAGATCTTCCCATGAAAGATTCCCAATGGTCAGAAAATACATATATAAACCTAGAACAGTTTGAGTTGGAAGGGATCTTAAAGATCCTCTAGTTCCAACCCCTCCTGTCATGGGCAGGGACATCTCCCACCAGATCAGGTTGCTCCAAGCCCCGTCCAACCTGTCCTTGGACTCGTCCAGGGATGAGGCATCCACAGCTTCTCTGGGCAACCTGTGCCAGTGTGTCACCACCCTCACAGTGAGGAATTTCTTCCTAATATGCTACATATCCTGATGGATATCCTATATAGAGATGTATTAGCAGATGAGAAGGGAAGCATACAAAAACCCAAGGGTTGCCTCTGATGGACACTCTGCAAGCTGCAGTGGATATTTTCTCAGGTGCACCTAATATTCCCAGCAACCGCAGAGCAAAATGTCCTTTGCCTGTGCTTCTGCACACCCTTGGTAGTAAATTACTTCCCGTTGTGTTTTGCTCACAAAGGTCCTGTCTAAGATAACTCTTTGGGTTCATAAATGGCCTGTATGTTGTGGTGGGTTTTTTTTTGCCCCAGTTTTCTTTATATGTGTGCTACACTGACCCTGAAAAACCGAGTTCATTTGAAGTGAAGAAGAATTAGAAACTGATTGACTTCAGCATATTGATGGTGTGAAGGGCTAAACCTGATGAAGGGAGGGTGGATATAGATTCAAACCAGCAGGTGCACATTTTCTTGATTATTAATTATTAATTATTAATT